>NW_028277113.1:24265000-24532500 GCF_059951505.1 Python bivittatus | reverse complement strand
ATTTAGCTGTGGTTTTATGAGTTTTCCCATATGATTGCCCACAAATTTTTATGTTAACTAAATTGTAAATTGTTTAAACTGTTCAAACAAATTACTTAGCAATTAAACCTTCAGCAAAATTGTAATTCATTTTAAATTTAGCACAGAGGTTTGATGTTTTTTATTGAGGAAAATAATTGAATAAAATTGTGAAGTATGCAAATTTTTGATCCCAGAGAAGCAGTTTTCTCAGAGGATAAAAACATTCCCAGCTCTGTGAGCATAGGAATGCTTCCCAGGGCAGTGAATTAATTTTGCAGTAAAGAGTAGATTGAGTAAAGTTCATTCAGGTTTTCAGCACATATTTTTTTCCCACAAGAGAGTATTTGTGCCTCATTTGTAATGCAGAAGGTAACAGCTATACCACAGATTACTTGTAAACTAGAAACACTGGAAGATAAACTTTATAGCCCAGGGTCCTAGAACATAGGAAAAACAATTCTCCACCCAGGTTTTGAGCACATAGGGAATTGACTTACACCAGGTGACTAATACTCTGTTGTACTGCTCTGGTATTGCGTTCTTTGACCAGCAGTAGCGTTCAGGGACCCAGAAGAGATCCTTCAGATCAGCTTCTACTTGCTTGTTTTTCTTTTTTGGTTAAATTTGGATGCCAAGAATTGAAGCTTGCTTTTCGACTTGGAATCAGATGCTTTACTACTGAGATACAGTCCCATGTATACTATCAGCTGAGGTTTCTGCTTATGTATCTCTACCTTTTAGCCAAATAAACATCTTGTGCTCTGGGCACTTTCCCCAAATAGGCCCAGACTTAGAAGTGCAATGTTTTGTAAATAAAATGCAATTTCAGTTGAATAAATAATATTTGTACATGCATAACATTTAAATTCATTGGCAAAGAAACAAGCGAGCATGCAGGCGCGTGCGCACACGCACACACACATATACTGGCAGAGCATTTAAAAATGGATCTTAACAATCCAGCTACTAATTAGTAGGCTAGTAAAATGGTCACATAGAAATCTAATAAACTACAGGTGCATATTGAATAGAGTATCCTGTGTCAGTTTATTATATCTTTCTACAATAGTAGTATAATACCTTCATAGGTGTTCAGTGATATCTGAAATATCACTAAGTGGCATTAAGCTGAATTTTACCGAAGTTTTCTTTACACTGGTGGCAAAAACACAATAGAGAGATAGTGCTGGGTGAGGGTATATACTGTAGAGATACAAGATGGGAAAAACTCATACTCTATTAATTTGTAGATTATGACATACGGCAGTCTTGGAAGAGCTACTCTGCAGGGTAATGCTATTATCTTTACATGTTTCAGTGATGAGTTTAAACCATATTTGCTTGGCTGCTGCAAAGCATATTGGGGTGAGGTTTTATATTTTTCAAGGAGAGAAAAGCCACTGCTCTTTGACAGTGTTCGCAGGCCAGATGTAGTCACAGGTTCCCATCCCTCTTTAAACAGTGGTCTTTGTGCAAGCCAATGAAAATCCTTCTCTGACCACTGATAAACTTCAAAACACCAGAGCCAAGCCTGGCATATGAATCCAGCATTTCTTTTAAAATGATGGGCTGCTTTTTTGTTGTACAAATATCTAGGGTCACTTATATAACATTTATATTTTGAGTGATTGCTGCTTTCTCAATAGTGGAATGTGCATTTAGTAGCCTTATAACAAAATAAAAGTATAAGCAGGGCGTTGTTTGGCTCTCTGTGTTTTTAGAACAGCTGCGTAAAGAGCCATGCAGTAGATTTAATAAGAGGAGTCGATCTCTCCAGTGTTTCAGATACTGGCTGTATGAATCTGGATGTATGCAGAGCATGTGCTTTTGTCACCGAACTGTGCTATTTTCCAAAAGGCCAGGCACTGCATGAAAGTTGCTTGAACTACAAGTGATATGCTTTTCAGTTGTTGAATTTTAATATGAAGGTGGCACTAGGCTAAGTGTGTCTGAATAATGAAGGAAAGTCAGGTGTCTTTTTTGGCCACTATTAAGGGAAGATATGAGCAAAAAATAATTTGCAGTAAATAATGTAATGAATTAAGTTAAACCAATATTGTATAGTTGGGTTCTGTTTCATCCACTATTCATACGTAGGCAAGGAAAAATAAAGTAAGGCCTTATTTTTCCTGTTTATTTAGAAGTAACACCCCGCCCCCATGTCCAGTTAGTGCCAAGGGTGTAAGATTATAGTTTTTAAGTGTAGCTGAAGCTGAACCCCAGTGAAGCAAGGAAGCTCACATATAGGAGTACTGGGTCAACCTCTTACTCTTGATGAGGTTGCATTCCCCTGAAGGAACACATGCACATGCTTGATGTGCTCCTGGCTTCATCTTTGTCACTTAAGAGCTATTTGTCCAGCTGTGCCTGGTTGTGGAGCGACAACCCTTCCTGGATAGGCATGACCTGGCCCAACAATCCATTTTCAGTTTGTATTACTGCAACACGCTTCTCTGGGTCTGCCTTTGAGGATAGCTCAGAAGCTGCAACAGGTGTAGAATGAGGTAGCAGTGCTGGTGTCCAGAACACACAGTACCAATCGTAAAAGTACTGGTCCATATTCATTTCTGGAGAGGATCCTCAGTGTCCTGTGTCTGGGAGAAGTATACGTGGGGGTGCAAGAGAGGGCCTTCCATATTGTGGCATTTCTGACTTTTTAGTCTCACATTCAGGACTTATGTGTCCACAGCCTAACCGTGCCTTTTATCCTCTAAGTTTCCTTATAGTTCTTATTAGTATATTATAGTTCTTACTACTACAGTTAGTAACTATTAAGGTTTGCAATATTTTATTACAATGTTTTAAATTAAATTATTATGTAGTTGATTTGGATTCACTGGTATTTTTTTTACCTTGTTTATTTTATAGATTGTGACATTCCATGGGCTCCTCTAAATAGTGGGTGGCCCATACATATTTTTAATAATCAATAAAATAAGCTGCATTTTTATACTTGTCTATACAAAGCCTACTGAGTTAATGGTGAATAAGTGTGCAGAGGAGTGCAATCTTAATCTAATATTTCTCTTAAGAGTATATAGAGAGGGAATTCGTTATTTTTCTTGAAGCATAAGTATGTTGTAAATAAATAGATGCTAATAATAGTATGCATAAAGTGGATTAATATTCCACTAAGAGCTTTGTAAGTATATTTCTTTGGAATATTAGGTTGTGTTGAAAAAAATGTTAAATTTTAGTATTTCGTTAAGTAAAAAAAAGTTAAAATAATAGGAAAGAATTCAGTGGATCTATTGATTGGTTCTCTATTGTATGCATGTGCCTATTTGTATTTCGTTTTCTAGTATTTGTATTTGAAATACTGAATATATTGGCAAAGGCAAAAATAGCATTCTGGCTATCTTTCTGAATATCTGAAAGATGAAAATGAGCATTTCATAAATCCTTGTGTTTCTTTTTTCTTTTTTTAAAAAAAGAAGTTAGCTTTTGCAAAACAAGGTCTCTGATTATCTGATATCCTCCGGAAGGTTAGGAGAGTTGTTTCCTATATTACTTAGGAAAAAAATTCTTTTTACAATTGAAAATGTCAGCATCAATTTAAAGTAACACTAAGCATGTGCTTGCTTTCTGAATATTATCCTCCTCCACCTCCCCTCCAACCATCCTGCTGAGGATCTGAGTGTGACAGTTTGATTAGATCATCAATCCTTACTGTTAACAGCACTTTTCCTGAACACCTGGGTTGCTAGGTCACATCTGAGTTTAGCTACCGTTGCTTTAGTGACCTAGTGTGCATACGCCATAGCAATTTACATTTACTCCTCACATTAAAAGTTAGATTGCAACCATAGTTTGCTTTAGAAAGAGAGTGGAAAAATACCCCTTTGCTGTCCTTTTCTGTGATGTGTGATGAAAATGATAGGTATTATTTGGGAAAGCTAGTAAGATCACCTGCTTTGGTGATGAACTCAGAGGAAAATGAACAGTCTTCATTCTTTGTTTATAGAAAAAATGTACTTTATTTAACGCTGAGTTAGTATGATTACATGTTGTCAGAAAACGACAGACACGGGTTCGGTTCTCCAGTAGACAGAAGTTTTTATTGGGCACGTTTGCAAAGGTGGGTCCCTCCCGCAGCAATGGAGGAACCCCGAAGCAAGGTCTGACAGGTTTTTATACCCCCTATCTGTCCTCCCCCTCCTACGAGGGCTTGGCTCACAATCTCACCTTTTTTTACCGCCCCGGAGCGCCGCTAATTAACCGCAAAACCGCAGACATTCCACTTTCCGAATCCAATCAGCGCAATACACATTCCAATCCCCACTTGACCCGACAGCCGCCCCCTGCCGTTTCTCTTCACTCTGGTGCGAACGTGCCTCTTGCCTGCAGTCTTTCCTCCCTCCTGCCGTCCTTCTCCACTCTGATGCGAGTGTGCCTTCTGCCCATCCTCCTCCTGCCGTCCCCCAAGGCTGCCCCATGGTGCACAGCGCTCTCCCTTAGCAAACATGGTCTGTTGAGGCCCTCACTTCTCCCTGCCTTCTCACAATCCCCCCTTTTTCTTTTCACGCCTCTGTTGGGCCTCAAACCTGGCTAACAGGATTGCTCCCTCGTCCCGGACCCGGGGCTTCACACACTGGGACAGGTAATTCCCACAAGCAGGGAGACATTGCATTAAGCAACATACTAGGACCAGTAAGGCAATGAAACCAATGGCTAGTAAAAAGTTGTTTTAACCAAGCAAAGTTAGGTAACCAACTAGTGAGCCACGACCAATTCCATCCTCTGATCCTCGGATATGCGAGGCTAAGGTCTTCAACTTGGCTAGTTTTGCTTCAACATACTTATTGTTGGTTAGGTTAAAGCAACAAAGACCTTGAAAAGATTCACAGCCTTGTCCTGCTCCTTTAATAGGAGATAGTCTATAGCTATCCGATTTTGAATGACCACCCTCCTGATCTCAGTGACTTCTTCAGTGAGGGCTGCAATGAGAGAGGATGTAAGGTTGACACTTTTAGCCAGGAGGCAGGCCACCTTCCTTAGGTCCAGGAACCCCTACTAAGGAGAGGGCCAGAGCCATGGCTTCTGTTTTGGACAAGAGTGTCACATCACTCTCACAATCAGATGGCAGCTCCCTTTTCTTTTTTTTTCTTTTGATGGGTGCGCTTGCATTGGAGGCAGGGCATATAAAGAGGTCAGGCGCCCTATGGCACAAGGGCCCCTGAACTATAGGCTGGAACATAGGTGTAAGCTTCATGTCCACATAACAAAAAGAAACCTTTAGGTAGGTATAGAGGGGTTGAGGCGTAAGGGATATTATAGACCCTCTCCACAAGTGAAAGCAGGACCTTTTGAGGGCAATGGGGGGTACGGTCTGTATTGTTGAAATATACACATTGAGTTGCATTGGTTATCCCCAAGAGATTTAGAGCCATTTGCCTTTGATTAGTCCAGGGTCTTGCATGGGAGAAGACCCAAATGATAGAACATCCCCCCCCCACGGGATCATCCCCAGTGATCAAAGCTGTCTGTGCCAATTCTACGCCTTTATGTTGGTCATCTCCTCCCCTGCCTTAGTTCAGTTCCTTTTAAGTTTTACTTTGAGTCCGTCTCCCGGTTGGGCAGTCCATGGTCGGGCCCCTGTCAGGTCCGAACCGCTGATTCAGTTGTCAGGAGAACTTGGTATGGTCCCTCCCAAGACGGCTTCAGCTTCTCATCCTTCCACGTCTTTATCAGGACCCAATCCTCTGGCTTGTGGGGGTGTTGGTCTTTCAGCAAGGGGGCCGTTGAGCGAGGAGTCCCTGTTTTCTTAGAGACAAGAGAGATTGTGACAGTACCAAGAGATACTTTCTCAGGAAGGCATCCTTTAGCTCTCCCATTGGAGCCAGGAAAGGTCTTCCCATCATCAGCTCGAATGGGGAGACCCCCACATCCTTGCGAGGGGCTGTCCGCATTCGAAGCAGGGCAACTGGAAGTGTCTTTGTCCAAGGTAGCCCTGTTTCCAGCCCCAGTTTGGTGAGATGTTGCTTCAACACCCCGTTGGCCCTTCCCACAGCTTTACAGTGTCTACCAAAGCCTGCACCCCCCGTGAGACCCTTCGTGCAGTTTCTCCACCATCCCCCTCATGTCAGCACGGCTCACTACTGGGGTCCCCTCAATTATAACCCAATGACCTGCTTCCTCCCTGCAACCTTCCCTTTCCAGCAGCTGTGAGTAAACCCCGTTCCAGCCAAATTTTCCCGAAAGTGTGCACTACTCCCCAGGCATATCGCGAGTCTGTGTAGACGGTGAGGGACACTACCTTCCAACTCTAGTGCCCGCTTTCAAAGCGTGCACTTCACACAGCTGAGCCGACCAGTCCGCTGGTAGTGCCCCCTTCTCTATTGTCTCTCCCTCCGCCGTCACTATCGCATATCCTGACTTCCTTTGTCCCTGCTCTACTTGGCTAGACCCATCCACAAACCAGACCTCACCCTCCTCCAGCGGGACCGCCTGCAGGTCCTCCCGGGTCTTTGTTTGCAGCTGCAACAGGGTGGAGCACTCGTGCTCCGCCGGCTCCCATTCTTTCCGCTCCCCGCAAGAAACTCCGCTGGGTTCAAATTCCTGTCTGTTCCTACCACCACATCAGGACTTATCCGGAGAACTGTCTCATATTTCAACATCCTTCCTTCTGTCATCCAAGCAGCCGCCTGCTGACTAAGCACACTTAAGATCTGATGGGGTGAATGGACAATCACGGGGCTCCCAAAAGTGAGTTTTTTCCCTTCTGTCACTAGCACAGCAGCGGCAGCCACTGCCTGCACACAAGTCGGCCATCCCCTCACCACTGGTTCTAGGGCTTTGCTCAGGAAGGCCACTGGTTGATATTTCCCAGCCCGTCTCTGAGTCAGCACTCCAATGGCAGTTCCCCCATGGGCTGTAACGTATAGGTGAAAGGGGGGGGCAAGTTCGGTAGAGCCAGAGCCGGGGCCGTCACCAGGCTCCTTCGTAATTCCCCCCACTTCTCTGTGTCCCCGTCTGTCCATTCTACCCTGTCAGATGATCCTTTCAACTTCTCATACAGAAACTGAGCCTTGCTCATGTACTCATCTATCCATAGCCGGCAATATCCTACTAGACCCAGAAACCGCCGCACCTCCGTTTTAGTATGAGGGGGCTTCAACTGCATTATCCCCTGTATCCGAGAAGGATCAATCAACTTCTCGCCCTTCCGGAGTACATGTCCTAAATACTTGACCTCCCTTTCCACAAATTGGACCTTCCCTTTGACACCTTCAATCCTTCCTCAGCCAACCAGTTCAATAAAGCCACTGAGTCTTCTCTCACCTTTACTTCCTTCTCTCCAGACACCAACAAATCATCCACATACTGCAGCACCCGAGAACCCCCAGGGGCCCGGAACCCCTGGAGTTTCTCTTCCAATGCCTGTCCAAACAAGAGGGGCTCTCGGTGTACCCCTGGGGCAGCACCGTCCATCTCAGTTGTTGCTTCAGCCCACGCCTCCCATCCCGGGACAGCGGGTATTGGGCTTGCCGCAAACCCGTCACCCCTGGTTTCAAGGGGATGCTAATTGGGGCTATGCGAAACCGCCCCGCCCCCTCCCCTCCCTCAGGGTTCACAACCTCCACGTCCGCCTCTCGCAACAAACACATCCTTTCTGCCTGTTCCACATTCCACAGCTCTACTACTAGACTACCCATTAGATCCCTTCCCAGCAAGTTCACTCTCGCCTGTGGGATCAGTAATACATCTGCAGTTACCTCCTTCCCATTCCACTCCAGTCTCACTCCCTCCAGTACGTCTGCCTTGACCGGAGAGCCTCCCACCCCCATCAC
The DNA here is from genome assembly GCF_059951505.1 of Python bivittatus. Taxonomy (NCBI): domain Eukaryota; kingdom Metazoa; phylum Chordata; class Lepidosauria; order Squamata; family Pythonidae; genus Python; species Python bivittatus. The sequence goes on along the minus strand of NW_028277113.1, from coordinate 24,524,689 downwards.
CGATACCGACGTGCCCCGGGATTTCGCAATCCCTGGGATCGGTTAGCACAGCGATGTTCGAGAGGCTCCGGTGTCCACGAGGAACTGCTGTTCCTCGCCGGTGGGACCCACCGTGATGTTTACCAAGGGTTCCCCGTGGGTCCCGGTTGGGGAACCATGACCACCCTAGTCGTACAGGGGGAAACTCCTCTCATGTTCTCCCGATGTTCAGCATTATTGGGATCCCAATTTGGGTCTGCCAGAGGGAATTTAGTATCTGCGGCCAGGGCATTTGGGACATTTGCATTCCTTTGCTCCCAAGCCCCGAGCGCAGCTCGCCGAATCTGGCCCCTCTCTTCTGGCGTATAGAGGTGGGCTAAAATGTAATTCAGTTCCCCCAGGAGTATTCCACCGGGCCGAGAAAAAGTTCCAATTGTTCGGCGGCGGTATGGGCGTTCTCTTGCATACGAGGGAGGGTCCTTTTTAATTCCCTCAACTCACTGGGTTTGATGGGAACCGTTACGTAACTGGTGACGGCCACCCCCTGTGCGTTCGTTCCGTTCGGGACTTCCCGGACGGGGAAGGCACTGGCCAACCTTAGACTAAAGGGCACGTTCTGAATGTCTTGGTTCAGCTGGTCCAGCTCTTTCCGCAGCCCGGGATAGGGTGGGGGCGCCGGAGGGGGAGCGATAGGAAGAGGAGGAGGAGGAGGAGGTGGCGGCCCCCATTGAGGTCTAGTCAGCCAGAGGTCCTCCTCATCCTCCTGTTCTTTTTGGACAAAAATTTTGGCTAACTTGGGTCGAGGCCCCTCCCAATGAACATGGAACCAGACTTCCACATAGGGTTCCTGTGTTAACATTTTATGCTCCACAATGTAGATTTTAGTTGGGTCACCCAGTAATTACTGGGGATTCCAATGGTAGGGGAATTCGGGGTCCACTAGTGGATATTTTCGCCATTCTTTAGTGCACAAAGTTATCATGGTCGGTTTTTCCAGACCCCTGGTGAATGGACACAACCAGGGTGTCTCCCACTGTTGCAACAATTGTCCTAATGGAGAATCCGTGGGGATTCCCCCTACTGCGTTTTTCCCATTGGCCCCTGGCCTTACACTCTTACTCTGCGCCTTACCCATCCTTCCTGACTACGTTTCCCACCTTACAGAAGGTCCCGGACTCTTCTGTCCCCTTGCGGCGTCCAACGCCTCGTAACCACGCTAATCTCCCCGAGATTATGGGTAGGCTGTACTCACCAGACCTCCCGGAGGTCTCCTCGTCGGCCGACTTCCTCTTTACTTCTGTCTGACTGGCGATTGGAGTCCCGTCCTGGACCCGACTCCGGGGAAAACGGGAGACACCTCAACGGGGTGTTACGGCCGATTACTCACCGGTTCCCCACAGTCCGGTCCACGTCGAGGACTCCTGCCTGGCTCGCCAATTTTGTCAGAAAACGACAGACACGGGTTCGGTTCTCCAGTAGACAGAAGTTTTTATTGGGCACGTTTGCAAAGGTGGGTCCCTCCCGCAGCAATGGAGGAACCCCGAAGCAAGGTCTGACAGGTTTTTATACCCCCTATCTGTCCTCCCCCTCCTACGAGGGCTTGGCTCACAATCTCACCTTTTTTACCGCCCCGGAGCGCCGCTAATTAACCGCAAAACCGCAGACATTCCACTTTCCGAATCCAATCAGCGCAATACACATTCCAATCCCCACTTGACCCGACAGCCGCCCCCTGCCGTTTCTCTTCACTCTGGTGCGAACGTGCCTCTTGCCTGCAGTCTTTCCTCCCTCCTGCCGTCCTTCTCCACTCTGATGTGAGTGTGCCTTCTGCCCATCCTCCCTCCTGCCGTCCCCCCAAGGCTGCCCCATGGTGCACAGCGCTCTCCCTTAGCAAACATGGTTCGTTTGAGGCCCTCACTTCTCCCTGCCTTCTCACAATGTCAATGAAAGTAGATTTAAATCCTGCAGTGTATACAACAAGGTTTATGAATAATACTTGTATAGGGCTTAAAATATTAGGGTGCCTCAGCTTATATTTTATATACTCTGTCTGAGGCTGAACGTGGCTTTATAACCTGTAACATTAAAGCAACTACTAGTATGTTGACTGCCTATTTCCTTTGAGTGTTGCTCACAGTTTCACATTCATTTCAGAAAGTTGTAGGTGATCTTGTGAGCAATATCTCACACTGAACATGTTTTAGTGTGCTTGGAACATCCATTGATGCTTTTCTCCTTTCCTTATGTTTACTTGTTTTCTCCCTATTTTCTGTGCCTGCCCTGCCTCTCCTAATGCTATTGCTTTGTCTCTTTGTAGACTGAAGTTTGTACTGCCACTCCAGTTGCCATTGATTTAGTTGTTTTAATATCACAGGAGAACCAAATAACTGTCTGTTAGGGGACAAGCAAGAATGAAAGTTGGTTATAGTTGCTAAGTGTCATGACTTTCGCGGACAGTGACCATTCTAGTTTACTATAGTGATGAAAAAGTAACTTTGTGACTAATGCCTGCATTTACAACCTTCACAGCATATCTCTCTCAGTCATGTGTTTGCCATTACACTTAGTTAGTATGTGTCCTGTGCCTGATCCCTTTTTTTTTCTTTTTCTCCCTCCTCACAGAGCAGAGATAGCCTGAACAAGCTATCTCTTCCTGAACTGCTTTTCTCCACATGTCCCTAAAAAGTGCTGCCTCAAGTTAACAAGCTCAGCTCTGTGACCTTAATTAGTTGATTAGAAGGCTGGGCCTGCTAGCAGCTGCTATCTGAAATTGAAAAGACTCTAATCGGTTTCACACTAAAAACTTTGTTTTGTCTCCCATGTGGCTCACAAACAACCAGCACTAGCACATTCCTTTCTATGTGTGTTCCCATTGTGTGCCAGCTTACTCTCTTGTAATCCTTTCCTCTCCAATATATGTAAATATAAACACCAATTCTCTTCTTGCTAATTATTGCAGTGTTGGGGGAGTGGGTAAAAGGGACTACAAGGTTTACCTTTTTACCCAGCTTCCTTATGAGTCAAATTCCAGAAACCTTCCCTGCTGTTTAGGCTCATCCAGCTGTTTGGGGTTGTATCCTTCTGACCCTGTAAAGCACAGGAAAGCTGAAGTAAGCACAATCACGATCACATGTTTTCACTTAGTGACTGCTTTGCTTAATGACTGAGTTGCCAGTCCCAATTGCAGTCGCTATAAGAGGACTACCTGTAAGATCAGGTGCTTAATGCCTAGGTACCACTGTCTCTTTAAATTCTTTGTTTTGTATTGTGCTAAGATATGGTTTATTATAAATCATGCCTTGTTGAAAAAGCAATATTAGTTTGGTTTGTACATATCACACTATGTCATAAATCATTGTTTACAAACCACAGTGGCTAGATTAACATATTATGCCAAGCAAAAGGGGAAAAAACCCACTTTCTGGTTTATAAGTAGCCACTTTTTATATACAAGAGTACTTACCTTTTCTCCAAAATGAGGAACATGTGGGATTAAATCATTCAAAAGTATCTACTGTTCAGGATAAAAACAGCTATACAGTACCTCATATAAACATAAACTCAGCGGATGCTGAGTTCAGCTTACAAATAGCTAAACAACATTAAGAAGTCCAACTGTCCAGAAACCAGTCATAGAATGACAATCAAATAGTTTTTCTTTGTATGAAGAAATTGATACACAGAGTGCCTGATGGTCTGGTTCTACAGGTTGAAGTCCACCACTGAGAAGATTACCACTCACCTAAGCTGTGGGCTGATGATATCTTAATGAACAAGTAGATTTATAAGGAAGTAGTTGATCTGCTTATACTCCAGCATGGGAACACAGGAAACCCATCACCTTGCTACAGCTCCTTTTCTCTGTTGTTTCTGTTTTTTACCTATCCTGTCCAAACAGATGAGCAATTACAAGATCAAGAAGAAGGAGCAGCAGCCCCACTGGACTTCCTTTGGAGCATTACCTTGAACTGAGTCCAGGAAAATATAATAAAATAAAAGGGATGCTTGTAAAAAAAAAAAATCATGGTGAGATATGGTCCAAAAAGCTAGTATTCTGAACCAGTTTGAAAGTTGTTTTCCAAGGGTATTCCATGTACAAATGTATTATCAAGCCTAAGTATTTCTAGTCCAAAGATAAAATGGTAAACTTATATAAAAGCAATAATAAATTTAGTTTATACGCATTATTTGAAATTATCTTTTGTACCTTCCATCTGAAAAGCTCTACATGAGTTGTCAGGGTAGCTTGACTGATTGATTGATTGATTGATTGATTGATTGATTTGATTTGTATACCACCCAACTCCCAATGAATTTGGGCTGTTCACAAGTAAAAGCACAGAGAAAAAAATACAATATAAAAACAAGGAACAAAAGCTGCCTCTCCCCAAAAAGGGGAGGCAGCAACAAAATGCACCCACTCCTCTGAAGGGGCCCCTACCCTAGCCAATGCCTGGGGGAAGATGCAGATCTTCAGGGCCCTCTGAAACACTAGTAGGGTGGGGGCCACCCAGATCTCAGGGGTGTACTTTATTCCAGAGGGTAGGCACTGCAACAGAGAAGGTACGTTTCTGGGGTCCCTATAGATGGCATTGTTTAATTGAAGGAACCTGGAGTGCTCCAGCCCTGCCAAATAAAATTAGCCAAGCAGATACTATGGGAGATAGGCATTCCCTCAAGTAACCAGGTCTTATGCCAAGTAGGGCTTTATGGGTAATGACCAGCACCTTGAATCGTACCTGGAAGCAAAATGGCAACCAGTGTAGTTCAATAAGCAGGGGTGTTATATTGGCATACTGAGGCATGCCCATCACTGCCCACACCGCTGCATTTTGGACCAGTTGAAGCTTCCAGGTGGTCTTCAAGGGCAGACCCGTACAGAGTGTGTTGCAGCAGTCAAGCTGCAAGGTGACCCGGGTGTGAATGATTGTTGAAGGGCTTCTTCATCTAGGAAAGGGCATAACTGGCATACCAGATGGAACTGCAAAGGCCTTCCTGCCCACAGTTGCCACCTGCTTATCAGGCAGGAACTGTGCATCCAGGAAGACCTTCAGATTGTGCATCACTCTTAAATGGGGAAGTGCTACCCCATCCAAGGTTAAAGATGGAACATCTCTAGATCTACCCACACCTACTTGATTTTGGTAGGATTGAGTTGGTGACTGTTCCTCTCCATCCAAACCCACACATAAGTAACGCTTGATTTATATTTTTTTCTATTTACAGGTATTTTTTAGAGAGCCATTTACTTTTACAATTTAGAATAGATGAGTGCATAAGCATACAACTACATCTAACATTACTGAATTTTTCAATATTCCAGCAATTCTTTGTTTCATGTCTGTTTTTTTTAATTAATGCAGGTATGGCCAAAAAAATATGAATATTTCTGATAAATGAATGAACCCTAAAAATTGTGGAGTTTTCTTTGTTTTGCAGAGTTGTGAGTCTGTTTCCCACATTCCCTTCACTCTGCCTCATCCCTGCAAAAGTGTTTTAGTGTTACTACAAAGCTCCATTCAGAATACAGACCATGTGGATGCTTATGTTAAGTTCTACTACCTTCCCATGTCACCGAAATAAGCTGGGATTTCTACCCACATCAGATGTTCAGCATGATTATCCCCAAGGAGAAAGTCCCCCATTCCCCACCCCTAGATCCTGGCTCACATGGAAGTCTAGGTACAGATTCCTTGCAGATAACTGCACTGAACACATAATGACTAATGAAAGCTGATGCCATTTCAGTAATTGGCAGAGGGCAAGACTTAACTGAGTACTTTGGTGGAGATAGATAGATAGATAGATAGATAGATAGATAGATAGATAGATAGATTTTAATTTAATTGTTTGTTTGTTTGTTTGTCAAATTTTTATGGCTACCCATCTCACAAAAAGTGACTCTGGGCAGCATGCAACAAGACTATAAAAGAATTAATATATAAAAAAACAATTTTGGGATTGCTCCCAAATACCAAAATTGTTTTTTTATATATTAATTCTTTTATAGTCTTGTTGCATGCTGCCCAGAGTCACTTTTTGTGAGATGGGCAGCCATAAAAATTTGACAAACAAACAAACAATAATGTTTGAATGGGGCTTAAAGGGATGATAAACATGTTTTTGATGACAACTAATACTGCATTATTTTAGAGGTTATTTGGGTTTGGTAGTGTTAGTTTTTATCTTATATTTAACATTTTGTATTATCTATATAAAGTGGAAAAGTATTCAGCTAAACTTTATAGAAATGAGGTTAAGTAGGTCAAACTTTTTTGCCCAATGCATAAATTGTTTGGAGTACTGGAGAGATAACTTCCAGCTGTCTCAGAAGGTTAACATGATTTGTGTACAGGCTAAGATGTTAGGCTAGGACAAGATAGACCCATTTTCAAGTTCATGCTGAGTGGGTGGCTTTCTGTCAGTCATTTTGGGCCAGATCAGCCTACCAGATCAGATTGTGGTAGGAAAATGGGAGAAGAGAGTGTTATATACAGCATGTTGCTTTGAACTCTTGGAGGAAAGACAGCATATAGATCTAATGAAACTTGTCCTATGAAATGACCTCCCCTCTGGTTTGGCAGGCTCCAATCCTACTATGTTTTATGCAACTTTTATACTAAGCTTCCTCAGCTGTTAACTCTCTCTAATATTTGTCTTTATGGATTGCTTTACTTTATTATACATCTAGGGAGAAAAAAAAATAGAAGGCACAAGTTTAGGATGGGAGAAATCTGGCTTGCCAGTAGTGCATGTGAAAATGATCTGGAAGTTTTAGTAGAACACAAGTTGAATGAATACAAGTCAACAATGTTTGTGATATTGCTGATATTTGTGAATGCATTAATAGGAGTATGAAATCTAGACCACAGGAAGTCACTGACCCACTCTTTTCTGCTGTGGTCAGATTCTACTTGGAATAGTGTGTCCAGTTCTGGTCACTGCAGACTGAAAAGTACATTGACACACTGGAGAAAGAACAGGATTACCAAGATAGGGCATTTGAAACTAAATCCTATGAGGAACAATTCAGAATCTGGGTATATTTAGCTTGCAGAAGAGAAGACTGGGAGGGTATATAATAGTTGTCTTCATCTACCTAAAGTTGTCAAGTAGAGGAGGGAATGAACTTGTCTGTCATCCTGGAGGAAAGGATCCAGAAATGGCGGATTGAAACTGCAAGGAAGTAGAATCGGGTTAGAGATTAGGAGGAGTTTTCTGACAGTGAGAGCTGTCAACCAGTGGAATAGGCTGTCTTATGAAGTAGAATGTTCCCCATCACTGGAGAGTTTCAAACAAAGGCTGGATGGCTGCCTGTCTGAAATGCTTTAGCAGAGAAGTTTCAGGCTGGGATTCCTTTACTGTTTCCAGTGGAGGAGGCAAGGCAATGGAGCTTCCCATCTTAGCTTCTGTGTTTTCCTTCCAGGTCACCCAGTTTTCTTCAACTACATGAGCAACCTCCTTCTGGCTTTTCTATCTCATGTGCATGTTTCTCACTTGTGCTGCTCCAAATAACTGCTAAAGGAACTAAATGAAATAGTGTTAAAAAGGTGTCTTTCTTGCATGCAATCGTAAAATAAAAAGCTTGCATTTTATTCATCTTCCTGACCATAAATAGTGGGATGCAGGAGGGGAAAGAGAGAGGGATTTATAATACAATCCTTAAAGAGATGAACAAAAAGAAAACAAGACTCTGTTTTTATAGCCTACATATATCAGTAGAGCCCCAGTATTTCATGTGGTGTTTATTTCCTGACATGGTTTATCCCAAAGGGCTGACATCCATCTTGGTGAGATTCAGTCTGAACCTGTTCTCCCCATCCAGACCCTAATAGCCCCCAAGCACTCAGTCAAAGGATCATCAACAAATCTCTTGCCCAGACTGGGATGTAGATATAAAATTAAGTATTATCAGCTTAGTGATGATACCTCAACCTGTGCTGGCAGATGACCTCTCCCAGTGGCTTTGTGTAAGTGTAATACAGTAGCAGGAAGAGGACTGAACTCTGCAGCAATCCATAATGGAGTGCCTAAGACTCAATCACTTCCCATCCTCTATCACTGACTGGAACTGGTCACATAGAAAAGAAGAGAACCACTCAAGAACAGTGCCTTTCCCCCAACTCTTGCAGCCTGTTAGAATTGAGGTGGTAGTTATATTATACAAATGAATGGATGAAACTTCACTTGTACCAACTCAGGCTCAGAACTTCAGAAATTGATTAAAAAACTCTAAACTTGGAAATAAAGTCTATATTAAAATTTAGAAATCTATGTTAAAACTTATGCTAACCCATTCTTCTCCAACCTGGCATCTTCCAGATATGGTGAGACTGGCTTGGTATTCTGGGATAGTACTTCTAACATATCTGGAGAGTATTAGGCTGAGGAAGGTTGCACTAAGTTATGGTATACCTTTATGGATTTGTAGTTCATGCAATATCTCTATATCTCTATCTCTATGTGTTTGTAAAATTTTAATTTTAGATAAAGTATATATAAAGAAGGAACATTTTCATATTCCGTATTGACTGTAACAGCAGCAGCAACACACCACACTCAGACACGCAGATATACAGGTCTACTTTCAAGCTCATATTTGCCTTTATTGACAAGTACTACTTATGGATACAAAACATTCTCTTTTTTTCATTTTGTTTGTCTGTCATAGGCAACTCTCTTCAGCCACCACAATTTGTCTGTAAAATGCTCTTTTAAGTGGAGTTCCTGGAAAAAAAGTTGAACTAAGGTGAAAAATACATTCACACCATAATCTTTTTAAAAACTCTTTTACTGACCCAATAGTTTCTTTTCCAGTGGACCCTGAGTATCTGCTGAGTTTATGGTTTTTCTGTCATTTACTTTCCATGTAACAGATCCATCAGCCATTGAATGCAGACAGTATGATAACTCATGCTATAATATATCTTCTGTATCTTTCCAGAAGTTCACAAAAGGTTGAAAAAAACTTTCTCACATGGGCAGTTGCCTTTAAATGTTTTAAACTTCTGGTTTTTATTGCCCTTGTTCAGGTTTTACGAGCCTCTTACCTATTTTTTTGCACATACACACTCTGCACTCAAGCATAATGTATGTTTTAGGATTGGCACTGTCCTCGTTTCTGAGAATGCTGCCCAATTCTGTACACATGTAATGGCAAATTGTGGTTTGTTACAGGCTAGGATATTTGTCTCGGTTAGATACACAAGTGTCTTGCTCTGCATGTAGCTTCAGTTGGAATCCATTAGCAACAGGGATTACACCAGTGGAAAGAGCAGAAGTGGTCACTGGATTGTTGCAGAAGGGGGAAGAACCAAGCCACAAGCTGTGTGGTTATTTGTTTTTCTATCACTCTTCGGTTCATCCTTTGGCCATATGGGCTTTTACAAACCAGTGCTCATGAGCATATTGGGTCAGTAAAGGGCTTGAAACAAGAACATTCAGACAACGGTAGAAACAATATTGTTTAAGTGTATAAAATATTTTCAGTATATATTGATCCTCTGCCAGCTGCACCAGATTGTTTTTTGGGACAATCTTTAGCTCTTTGTAAGGCTAAAACTGGTCTGTATATAACTGAACAGATTACAGATTGCATTCGTATAGGTAGCAATACATATTGTAGTTCTCTATAATCTTCAGTAAAATGGAGTATTCAAATTAAGAGAATATTCATATTATATCCAGAGTGACTTTTTCTTCTTTTCGAGCTTTGATGTGTGTGGAAGTAGGTGTTTGTATTAGCTCTTGGAATACAAATATCATTTTGATCTGTTTAACATGGATCTCTCCTTTGTAATTTAACATTTCTGCCTGGGCATGAGAATTACTATATATCACCTTTGTACTGGTTTTAAAAAAGTATGAGATAATGAAATGGTTTAGAAGGCATCACTTCACTCTGTTCTTGTTTTATTTATCACTTTCACCCCAAAACTGAAAACAGGTTCAAGTAAATGGAGCATGTTCTTGTTTCAAACTTGTATAAACTTGGAATACATAAACAACCTGCTCAGTCTGAAAAGTATGATCCACAACCTTTTGTAGGAAAGAAATAGCCAGACAGTTTTCTCTGTTCTTCATTAGAACTTATAGAACTCTAGGCCTAATGCAGCTTTGTAAGAAATGGTTGTGTTCCTCATATCTTCCCAGTCCAAGCAAGCAAAACATTTGAAGAATTAGTGAACTAAAGTCGTTCCTATACCTTTACAGTAGCCATCAGTAGAGTATGTGTTGCCTTGTGTTTCTGTTAATTGTGACATTTCCTATGATAAAAAATATAAGGACAAAAGAGCAAGTTTGGTTCTTTTGCATTATGGGGCAAATCTCACAGACACAAGACCCAGTAGCACAAGAAGAAAAAACAGGAGTCATCTACAACATACAATGTAAGGACTGTTGTTGTTGTTGTTTAGTCGTTAAGTCGTGTCCGACTCTTCGTGACCCCATGAACCATATTGCGCCAGGCCTTCCTGTCCTTCACTGCCTCCCTGAGTTTGCTCAGTTTCATGCTCATTGCTTCAGTGATGCTATCTAACCATCTCATCCTCTGCCGTCCTCTTCTCCTTTTGCCTTCAATCTTTCCCAGCATCAGGGTCTTCTCCAAAGAGATCTCTCTTCGCATTAGGTGACCAAAATATCTGAGCTTGAGCTTCATTATCGATCCTTCCAATGAGCAATCAGGGTTGATTTCCTTTAAGATTGACTGGTTTGACCTCCTAGCAGTCCAGGGGACTCTCAAGAGTCTTCTCCAGCACCACAGTTCAAAGGCATCAATTCTTCGGCGCTCGGCCTTCTTTATGGTCCAGCTCTCACAGCCATACATTACTACTGGAAAAACCATAGCTTTGACTATGCGGATCTTTGTCGGCAAGGTGACGTCTCTGCTTTTTAATATGCTATCTAGGCTTGCCATAGCTTTCCTCCCAAGGAGCAAGCGTCTTTTAATTTCATGGCTGCAGTCTCCGTCTGCAGTGATCTTGGAGCCCAAATAAATGAAGTCTGTTACTGCTTCCATTTCTACCCCTTCTATTTGCCAGGAATTGATGGGTCCAGATGCCATGATCTTAGTTTTTTTAATGTTGAGTTTCAAGCCAGCTTTTGCACTCTCCTCTTTCACCCTCATCAAGAGGCTCTTTAGTTCTTCTTCACTTTCTGCCATTAGGGTGGTATCGTCCGCATATCTGAGGTTGTTGATGATTCTCCCTGCAATCTTAATTCCGGCTTGTGATTCTTCCAGCCTGGCATTTCTCATGATGTACTCTGCATATAGGTTAAATAAGCAGGGTGACAGTATACAGCCTTGTCGTACACCTTTCCCTATTTTGAACCAATCGGTTGTTCCATGACCGGTTCTAACTGTTGCTTCTTGGCCCGCATACAGATTTCTCAGGAGACAGGTAAGGTGGTCTGGTATTCCCATCTCTTTAAGAATTTGCCACAGTTTGTTGTGATCCACACAATCAAAGGCTTTTGCATAGTCAATGAGTAAGGACTGTAACAAACACTATGTAGGACAGACAGGCAGAAGCCTAGCAGAGCGCATCCATGAGCACCAACTAGCAGTAGGAAGACATGATGAAAATTCCTTAATCTCACAACAAATGGACAGACTTAACCATAGTTTTAACTGGGAAACTGTCAGCATTTTAGACCAAGCTAAATCCAAAAATGCAAGAGAATTCTTGGAAGCCTGGTATTCAGACAAGGCAGCAATTAACAGACACATAAACAGCACCTACATTCTATTCAAAAAAGACAAAAGATCAGAAGATCGCCTCACCAGCAATCATCACCCAGATAAGCAAAGGTTACCACCAGGCACACAATCAAGTAGTAAACATATGCTAATCAAGAACTACCAGAGGAGCAAAACAAAACCCCCAACCCCACCAGCACTGGCAAGGCAGGCCACAGTATATAAATAGAGAGGAAACCCCATCCCATTTTATCACTGAAGATGTTACCTAGCCGGGTAATGAAACGTTTCCAAGAAAAGAACCAAGCTCAGAGAACCCCAAGGACTCCACAGTTCAACCCTGAGCTACACATATTCGTCTCTGTTGGTCTCACAGAACTTTTTGCTGCCAACTGTGTTAATAAGATTGGTTTAAAATTGAGTGGCCTGGGAAGTCGGAAAAAGCATCCTGGAAGAAGGCAATGAGACAATCTTTCCATGGTGCATTACTTATTAACTTGAATAGCTAAACAATATCTTGCTGAAAAAGATGTGATGTGACAAAATATGTTATCAAACTCTGCTTCTTTACTATGGTTTTCCTTAAATTCTGTATCCAGATTTTTGACTAGTTGCAGCATCATATGGCAACTTATCATATGGCAAGATTTAATCCAGCTATTCAAACAGATAGCTATGTGTATATGAAAACAAATCATGGGATCTGTATTATGTGTTTTTGTTTTTTCATTTTTAAACATTGTAAATAAAGTATAAGATTTTGCTTTTAAAGGGTAATGGATAGATAAACACACATTGAAAAATTCCTTTCTCCCATACGTATTTCATATTTCCCTCCAACAGATCTAAGAAATAGGCTAATGCCATCTTTCTATGACTCACATGTTAAATCAAGTATTTTGCATAGCAATTGTATTGCTGTAAATCAACTTGGAAATTACGTACATGTTATTCTGATGGTTACTGCGAAGAGTCAAATTCTTGATTCAGTCTTTCCCCAAATCGATGCCATTCATGGTCATCCACAAGAGGGGGAGACAAACATTGACAAATGCATCATGAAATCCTCATGCAAATGATGTAACTTATGTGCTTGCATCAGAAGTCATGATGTAAATACATAATCTTGTTATTGTGTGATAATGTCATGATGAATATGTCATCATTTTCACAACACTGTGGTTTGTTACAGACATCTTTGGCATCCTCTGCATAGTTGGATTTGAATTCCTGTAATTCCCATACAATATAGCCAAGTTGAATAGGAATTTGAACTGGGTGAAAGTTCAGCACATTTGGAGGATACCAAGGTGACAAATTCTACATTAAGTGGATAGCAACAGGTGTTCATGTAAATTTTTATCTTTAAAACAATATTTAAAGAAGATCTCTGTCTCCCCACTCCCCTCCAAAAGCACTTAATTTTGTTTCAAACTCAGATTAGACTTTCTATACAGACTGGTATAAATAGTTATTCTTTGACCAAATTTCTAGTTCTACTTATTTGCAACAATTATTTATAGTTAAAAACATTATTATTTTAGTTACCTGCCAGACCTTAGCACGAGAAATTCTCTGTAAATGTTGCATGAAACTTGCTAAGAACAGCAGCAAACCCAAGCCTGTGATGTAGAATCTGTAGGGAGTTGTCTGTTTACATGTAATTTTATAGTTCTGCAACTTAATCAGAGATGCAAGTGCAAATATATCACAAGGGGACAGCATCTAAATTTCTGACACACTCTAAGGTACCAATAAATGGATTACACTCATCCATATGTAGGTTCTTGAAAATATTTTAAACACTTTTGAACATTGTAATTCTGCAGCAGTTACTTATGTACATTTACATTTTTCCTTTGTTTTATTAACCCTTTCAGAAATATGCCACATTGAACTGAATTTCTCTTGTTTTTCCAATTTTATTCTCAAGTATACTGTTTTTCTCCCTTAAAAAGTGGACTGTAAGAATGCCTCTCGTTCATGATTGACAACCCCCCCCCACAAAACTCTAGAGTAGCTTTCTAAATATTGTAATGCTATTGTTCATCTATGTGTTATTGTTATTTTTTTGTAATAATCGCAGATTTAACAAACATAGGTACTAAATTTTATAAGTGTAACTGGATCTTCAGTTTTCACAACTTCATATTGTTCTTTTTAAATTTGGAATGATTGTCAGCCTATCAGAGAACATGCCTCCAAAAATATAGGTGAATAAGGTGAAAGTGTAGAAATTCAGTTTCTTTGTTTTTATATATATAGAATCCTTCAGTCTATAGCTATCTTTCCAATTGCGCACTCCAAATATATATAGCTGCTGCTTAGCTATACCTTTTTCTGGATTATTTTAATGTATGAGTACTTCAGCTGCTGCTAAATGCCAATTCACCAGATTCAGTTCTCTCTGTGAAGGATAGAAAACCTATGCTGCTCCAGATGTAAAATGCAACTTCCAGCATGGCTAGAAAACATGGGCAAAGATACTAGGAATTTTATTCAGCAACATCTGTAGGACCCACAGGCTGTCTAACTCTGGTTTTACAGCCAGAATCTGGTTTCCCATTTCTGGTAATTTCCATCTAACAGGTAAAAAGGTTTTTCTTGAAAAGAGTTTTAATTTAAAAATAGAAGAGAGCATTAGATTAGCAGTACATTTTGTTCAACTTTTTTGTTAGAAAACAACTTATTGAATCAGATGATTGCATGGTATCTCAGAAACTTTGAGGTTAATGTATTTAGCTGGAGTTCTTCAACTCTGAATTTTGTATCAGCAAAAAGATTTTCTTTTCTCATATAAATCCTTCAATCTATAGCTATCTTTCCAATTGCACACTCCAAATACGCCTATTCAGCAAACTAATAGGGATGTCATAAATGAGATGTAAAGAGAAGAAAAAACTAACAGTTTGTTGACCCAGATTTTCCAAACTATTAACAGTTACATTTTGGACAGAGAATTTTAGGAATATCATCTCTAAATTTTGTAAAAGGATAATTTGTTTCTTTTTAAAATAATTTCTTAATAATAATTTGTGGTATATATTATATAATCTGGCTTGCCTTGATCACTAGAAGCCTACAGCATTTGAGAAAACATGCTGGGAAAAAGTGTAGGCTGACCAATAGCAGAGCAAATGATGAGTTGAGACTTGTGTCTTGAGAAGCCGATTCCAAGTCAGGGATTTGTGGGATGTAGTATTTAGCACCATGGACAGCTCCAGGGCAGAGTATTGATTCCTACGTTTCTAACAGAATTGCTCATTTAGAGCAGCCTACCTCAGACTGTTTTCTCTAGATGTATTAAAGCTACACTTACTAGAACTTATAGCCAGCGTACCTAATAGCTATGGTGATAGAAAATTCCAGAAACTGTACTCCCAAAATATTTGGCAGATGCAAGTTTGGAAAGACTTGATTTATATGGTAGTGAACATCAGTTCTAAGTTCTGCTCTTCTTATGAATTGTAACTCCTTAGAATCATTTGGGTTGAGACCAGTGCTGCTTCTGCACTCATTTGTAGACTTTTGGCAGGTTATCCACATACAACTGGATGGGCTAAATGCCTGTGACTTGTTTTTGAATGGGGTTTCAGTTACCAATTTAATCTAGTACGGAGGTAAATGAGGCAATAAATAGATTGTCTAAAAATATACCAAACAATCAGAAAAGCACAGTAGCCACTTAACAAATTGTTACAGTAACTGAAGAGCCAAATATTCCACATAGTAGTTCACAACAATAATTTAATTTTGACATTCTACGGTGACTGTTCATTTTTCCCCCTAATTTCATGAAATATGTTATTTCTTCCATTAATATACCTAACTCTAATTAGCCATTGGCTAATTTCTGAGGCTGTAGGTTAATTTCAGACTTACGTATACATACAGTATGTTGGCTTCAGTTACAGCAGGTGGCAGTATCTAGTCAACTCTGGACAATCTCAGGAAAATTAAACAGGGTTGGACTTGGCTAGCTCTTGGATGGGAGGCCACTAGGAAATTCCAGAGCTGCAGGCTAGACTTAGATTTTTTTAAAAACAATCTGCACTGTTGTAAAAAAATACTATAGAACATAGATATGTCCAAATAGTCATCAGGGGCTGAGCTCACAAGAGGGAGTCTTTACTTATGATGGCTGTAATAGTAAGGTTATATTTATGAGGACTTCTTAGTCCTGGCAGTTATTCCTAACTCTTTCTTAGATATTTCATATTTCTGGAGAGTTCTGCAATTAATTTCTTTTCATAAAATTGATTCATTTTAACTTTGCCATACCAGACATATAGAAAGCATTGTCGTATGACATTTCCAACTTGTTTAGCTTTCTCTATTGCAGTTAAATTTCCACTTTGTTGCTGTGAGATTTAATACCATCTACTTTCCTCAGTATGGCCTTTTCCAGTTCTGTTAGAATAGTATTTTTATAATTCCCAGTCAATGTGACCATCCTGGCTGGGGATGTGGTGGCTGTAGTCTATCCCATCTAAGAAGGGCACCATGTTGAAGTAGGTTTACTGTTATCAGATCAGTTTCTTTGCCAAATAGTTACATAAATCATCATTTCGTCCTCCTTTTATTACATTTCTACTAAATTATCCTAAACCCTCTCTGACTATATGGTAATACTTATTCATAATTTCTCCCTTTTTGTTTTCTTTAGCTGATAGTTGTATGCTTACTATCTATTAGTTCAAAAAAATCTTTACATTTCTTATTAATAATTATATGGCTTTTGTTTTTCGATGGCTTTGTTTTTAAGTACAAATAAGCTTGACTTCAATGTTAGTGAACCAGGTTGCAATAGAAGTCTTATTCACTTGGAGAAAGTAATAGACATATTGGTGGTGCTGTAGGTCTGAAAGGGAAAAAATGATATCACAGAATGGAAATAAATGTGTTTTTTCACTTCAGTCATGAAGCTTTTAAATCCACACTTGGGGAAATAGCAGGATTTACTGGGGTCAGTTGTACTCCACTGGGATATGTATTATTAAAGTATGTGTGTGTGTGTGTACAGGCTGTAGGAAGTAGAAGGTCAGAAAGTACTTTGCAGTTTTATTGCATTGTGTTAGATTTACCTTTTTAAACATATTTGTTGACAAAATTGGGCATAAAAACCTTCCAGCTAATGTATTTACACAATAAATATTTAAAGAGTTACATCTTGCCTTTCAAGTACAATATATTATACTTGCTATATGCAGGTATTGTGAAATACTTGCACATGACACGCATTGAACTTTCTATTAGACATGATCTCTAGATAAAAAGACAGACAATGCTGCCTTGAGTACAACTCTTGTGTGCAGATTATGATTTCCACAAATTATATGCCTAGTTAGTTAATTGTAACATTTTGAAGAAAATGTTCATGCCTGTATGGTTCTGTCTGATTTGCATCTGCTGTCAGACATTTTGACCTTGGTGTTGTTAGTGATGCCTAGACTTTCGTTTCCTGCCATATTATTCAGCAAGAAGACCTGCTGCAGCCAAAAAAGACTCTGAGATTGAAATGAATTCCTCTGTCCTCTTTCCTGTTAACTTCAGTGTATATTGTCATGGGTTAAATGGGCAGGATGATGTTGATGATGATGATTTACATTTATATGCCACCCAAAATGTTGAGTAATCTACTCTTGAATAAAGGACATTCAAGGATGTGAGCTAAGTTCATGCCTTCAATGAGGACTGAAATTCAGTGACTGAGTTCACATATCATGCTATTCATGATTTACTTAATTGTGGCTTGCTGAATATGCCACAATTGGTTGACTGGGTTCATACATCAATTTGAAATGATCCATGATTTATAAATCATAGTGCCTGGGTTGACAAAATACACTAAGCAAAAAGCCAAACAAACCACATACCTGATTTAGTACAATGCTTAAACCTAGACAGTGACTCTTCCCGTAAAGGGCAACTATGCCTCACATTTCTGGAAAGCTTATTGAGAACTATGGCAGTTTATTTCCTCATTATGTAGCTACTGAACATCTCCATGATAGATATGAGACATTAGTTGAATGCAATCTCTAATTCAATAACTGTATTATGATATCATGTTAGTGCACAGTAGACAGAGAGGAAGAAGTAGCCCTGCTGCTGGATTTTGGCTTTGCAATACAAGGATGAATGGCTAGTGAGGTAGCTACAGTGCTGCTTAGCTCTTCCTGTTTAATAACATGTTAGATGTGCTGTCTCAGAAAAGCGAAGGAAAGAATATAGATTTGGATGCTGAGGATGTGTAGCACAGATATTGAGGTTTCACAGAAGGGATGGATGGTTGAATATAAGACAAGCTGTGGTGAAAGAGACTTGGAGAAACCTGAAGTCAGTTGCCCTATTCTGGCACAAAGGAAGGATTAAAATCCCCGTGAGGCCTCTCTTGCATCTTTTGAAGATATGATTCATTTAAAACAAAAGCAAAGGTATGACTTCTGAAGGGTAGAAGAGCTCACTGTTCTAAGGGGTGGAAGAGTTCACTTCATCACTTGAATAGGACTAGTATATCCTTGTTTTAGCTTAACTAAAGGAGTTTGAAATGGCCATGGGCCTATTCCAGGTGATTGTTCCTTTGCTGCAATTTTTTTTTGGATTTTGACATAATTAACGTTTTTTAAGCAAATTTAGGACTTAACTAATAATAAGAACAATAACTGAGCTAAACTAGAGTAGCTTGACAAGCGATACATAATAACTATGCAGATAATCTGGAATCTAATCCAGTTTTGAAGTTCAGTTCATAAATCACCCAGATATATGTGTGACTATGGCCTTCTTTTCTCTAACTTGAAAAGGGAAATGTCTGTGTATAGAACTCCTCACTTGAACTTCACCTTTTATAATTTAGATTTATTTTATGGAATTTTATTATTTTTAGCTGTCAGTGTATGGGATAAAGCATTTGGGAGTTTGTTTTTATCAAATGTTTTTTCCATGGAAGATTCTGAAATCTTTTTTTTTTTTTTATTTGTATACTGGTCTGGGCTATTTTGGGAGGAAGAAAGTATAAAAATAAAAGAAACGATAATGTAATAGGTGTTTATCTGGACTTTTACCCACTCTCAAAGGTAGCAAGCAAAGGGCATAAATGTAATGGATAGTGATAATGGATTATTAGGTGACTAAAATGCCTTTAAAAGAATATTCTACCTGCAATGGGGGAATTTTAAATTTTTAAATTTTAATGTCTACTTTTTGATTTTAAAAGATATTATATATTTGAATCTTTATTGTAAGCTTGCAATATTGTTATATGAATTATTTAATTATGCTTATAATTGTAGAATTGGCATTTCTCACTATCAAAATTTGGTTCAGGGACCCTACTGAAGCATCATTGTGTTCTAAATCATATGATAGTTTTGATAGTGAAACTATTACTGCAAACTCACAATCACAATAATACAGACTTTATCAGATTAGTCGAGATAAAGTGCATGTCTACCAAAGCAGTTAGAGTACAACAGAAAAACATCCTGAAATGAGGCACAGTTATACATTTATCAGCTCCTGTGTATTTCATGCTCCAATTTGCATGAGAAAAAATGAAATCTCTCATAATACACATGTTGAAGAGGAATTTACATTTAATAAATGTTTACAAGTATTTTCATAAACTGTGTTTATGACAGTCTTGGCTTCCTATGATTGATTACTCAAATGTCCCCTTTCTTCAAATATAGATTGTACAGTTGTCTCTTGGAGTTATTTATATTTTCTAGTATTTATGATCTGCAAGGCAGCTTAGTTACCAACATTAGTTATAGCCATTTCTGTAGATATTTATCTGAGCCACAAGTTTTTGACACATTTCTTTTTCTTTAACAAACAAATCTACAGCTATAAAAATGTTGTCTGACATAGAAAAATATGTGTATGCTGTGGCTATTACCTATGAATTCTGTAGAGAAGATGTAGTTCCTCTTTCAGTGGGAACCTTTTAAACTGGTAAATAAAATGGCAAAGAAAGAAGAAGACATTGTTTTTATTTCATTTGTATTAAGAGCATTATAGGCAAATACGTTAATAAACCAAATTAAACATTTATAGAATGGGAACTAGATAGCCTATTTTACACGTGGATCTAGGCTATGGCATGCGGGTTACTGTTTTCTCTCATGCAAGCATCTTGCATAAAGGAAATCGGATTATTCACACATGGTCAGTTTTACATGGCCAAGTTTATATTGCATAGCTACCTATGACACTAGGCATGCTTCCATTTGCTTGTGCAAAGACTTGTGCACAAGGAAACATCTGTTTGGGTTAGAGCTATTCAAATATTTGTATTTAAAGTAGCATTCAGATACATTACCAAAACTTGTCACCTTTCCAAGCACTTATCTGTTGCTTCACTGAGATTTCTTGCCTTGTATTTTTAAGGTCGCAACAGATGCTTCTGTTTGGGGCATTCTCATCTTTTTGCTTCTCCTTTTTTAAGTATACTGGCTATATTGACAGTCATAAGTTTATTTACCAGTGTCTATGATATCATCACAGCAGCTGCAAACGGG
Organism: Python bivittatus; assembly: GCF_059951505.1. Taxonomy (NCBI): domain Eukaryota; kingdom Metazoa; phylum Chordata; class Lepidosauria; order Squamata; family Pythonidae; genus Python; species Python bivittatus. Next base: position 24,504,487 of record NW_028277113.1, on the reverse strand, counting down.
TAGTATGATCAACAAGACGAAGGACTTAAAAACAAAGGAGAATTTAAGAAATGTTTCTAGAGGAACAGCTTCAAAGCACTTCATCATTAGCAATTTCAGCTCAGCTGAAAGTGGTGCAGGCTGCCTTCCTGTTTATAGCCATAGCTTAAAACCCTGAGTGCAGTTTGGTTATTTAAATCTCAGTGATGTTGAAAGGATGGTAGCCAGTGGAAGGGATAATTAAATGTAATAGTTTTCCAGCATTAAGGATTGTGAACCTAGCTTTGTTTTCTCTTGCTTCAAAACCTTTCCATGTTAAAAAAAATAACTATACACTTACAACAATAATAATTCTAAAGCTACAATCTAGCAGTGGAATATAAGTGCAAAGGTAACATGTTTGTTATCAGGGTGTGGTGGAAAGCAATTGGACCCAGTGACCAAGATTAATGAAGCTTGGATGGGTTTTAATTAGCCCAGCTGCAGTCATCAATTATCTACTGAACACAAATATTGTTATATTTTGGAAATTCTTGATTTATTTTATTCCATTGACCAGTAGATTTAGATGAATGAGTTCTCATCATAAACATTCTGGGGAAAACCGCCTGAGGCCATGGTATATTATTTAGGATACAATCAGGAAGAGTGACTGCTACTGAACCAAAACATTGCAAACCAGTCTCAGCATTAATTTAGAGAATTTGTTGAAAAGTGTGGCCTTGTACAGGTCATCAGAACATTAGAGAATCTCATGCAAACACTGAACAGTTGTCAGGCTGGGAATGTACAAGGATTATTGTTCAATGGATGATCTGTAAGAGAATATCATTGTATGCATTAAATCACATTTCAACAACATTTAATTTGACACATAAAGTATTCTTTTATTATATTTAAGTGACTTTCTTAGAAAAGGTAGTGGGAAAAAAGGGGGGTACTGGAAATACCCTAAGAGAGAGTATTTTGCTTTAAAGGTTTCTCTGCACTGACAAAGTTCAGTCAGTTTTGTCATGCAAGAAGAAAATATAGAAATAGAAAGTGCCAATAGCTGTAAATTTGAGTTAAGGATAAAAGGTGTGTGTGTGTGTGTGTTTTTTCATATGCCAAATATAAATATGAGGCTGTTTTATTCCTTTCTTCAGGAACGTACTTTTTACAATCCAATTGTAACTACAATTCATATTTTATATAGTGTATTATGATTTTTATCTACACAAGCAAGCCTAAATATGTGTTCCTTATATATGCATTCATAGAGACCAATGTAATATATGAATTATCTATCACAGAAACAGATAAAAAGCTGTTCCTATGCTAATGAAAGAATGGCCATTTTTTTTCCACAAAATTTTCCTGTGCAACTGAAGAAAGATAGGAGTTTTAGGCCTGATTTGTAGATAACACTAAACTACAAAATGACCTGCTTGTTTTTGGCATAGTGTCATGTCCAGGTCACCAGGGTATGTTTAATAAATCATGATTAAAATATTGAATTGCATTTTGTGTGAATCCGGCTCTGGTCTGGATAAAATGCACTGTAATTATGGAGTACAATACAGCTACAAACAGTCTACAGTTGTAGACTACAGCTACAAACCTATAATAACAGTTAAGGTGTTGGATGTGGCCTGGGAATACCCTGGTCAAGTCTATTCTTGGTCATGGAAACTTTCCTGGGGACTTAGGGTCACTCACTTTCATACCCTACCTTGCTTCACAGATTGCTATTGTGGAGATGAAATGAAGAAAGATTTCCATATAATGTACCTTGATTTCTTGGAGAAAAGGCAAGATATATCTGTAATAAATTCATTTGAAAAAATGCCTCAGAAAACTATTCCATGCATTCTGGAAACCATACTTGGACGCATGTTAAAGCAGCGTTCTTAGAAATCCATAAAACAAGTTTGATGTTTCTTAACCTGAGTTGAATTGATTTTAGGAAAATGAATTCTAGATCAAAATCCTGCAATATTGTTTTATGTAAGCATGTGGATATTCTTGAGTAGGAGTATTCACTGAATATCTATTTATATAATATAAAGAAAGTCTTATACTTGATTAGAGCTGTATTAAATATTAACAGAGGTAGTACTACTATTGCTCAGAAATACTTTACTTCTTTTGTAGTGTTTTATGGTAATTTTGCTGTTCAATAATAGCATAATAAGTTAAAGCACAAATGATATATGATGATTAACCCATATGTCCCAAAGAATTTATATACCCATGGAGAATTGTGCTGTGGTATGTAACATGTGAGCAAGTCTCAAGAACTTGAAGCACTATAATTTATATCTTTCCTTGCCCATGGTAAGGAAATGCAAAGATAACATCCACTAGCATAGTACCAGTAGACACAGTATCTTGCTACACAGCCTTGTGCCAAGGGGATACTTGTGTCTGACACCCTCATTTCTCTCTAGCAGCTGTCATTTTGACAATTGGAAGTTGTTTCTATTTCCTTTGCCATGTATTATTTTTATATCCCTTATTGTTTTTGTACATCACCTTTATCTCTCCATTCCCAATTAGCACATGAAGAGACACTGTTCGCTGAGTGGAAGTATACGGACCTAAAGCAGATTTTTTTTGGGGGGGGGGAATGAATGCCGTTGTGATTCATCATTAGTCTTTATTACTAATGAAATAACCCTACCACTTTAACCTTTCTTCATCAGACTAATCCCAAATATCAGTAAGACAGTGCTAGAACTAAGGTCAGGAATCTGGTAGTTAAAATCAGTAGATGGTAAACATTTTTAGAATTCGCTTTATTTTTAGACTTAGAGTTGCTGTTGCATCAAAGCTATAATAATTGTGTGTTTAACAACCATTCTCTATATCTTCCCATATCTAACAGTGTTTTTACAGTGCTGCTTTTTCACTTATTTTTAATTAATTATTTGAAACTAAATTTCTACATTGGCATGTATAGAAATTAGGATTATTTGTTGGAGCTTTACAGAAACTACAGACATAATCTGACAGTAGGTATTCCTCATTCATTTATGCTGGTGAAAAGTCCAACCCTCCTATTTGAAAGGAACAGAGCTGTTTCTTTTTTTGGGGGGGGGGCTTTTTGAAAAATCTAAATTATTAGCTGATATTGTATAGCCTTCAGTGAAAGCTGCATACCCAGGAACCTTTTGTGCATATTGCTTTATAGGGCAGGACTGTGGGTGAGAGAAGGACAAGACAAGCCCTTTGCTGCCTTTTTCTTTACACTTGCCATTGTGAGATCAGGAGTAAAGTCAGTATGAGGAAAGGAGTTTCAAAGATCAGGATATATGCATAAAATGATTATTTTCTGATTAAATCTAAGATAGTAGGTTTGGAAATACAAAGATTGCCTCAAATATAAGAGGTTTTTAGTTGTAAACTACCCAGAGCTGTTTGGGAGTTGGGTGGCCTATACAGTGGAACCTCGGTTTACGAACTTAATTCGTTCCGTGACTCTGGTCGCACCCCGAATTGGTCGCAACCCGAAGGAAATTTCCCCATAAGGTTCAATGTAATTACCGTTAATCCATTCTGGCGTGGAGGACAGGGAGGCAGCTATTGGTTGGAGGGAGAGTCCCCCTCCCTACGACCACATGTCAGGGGCGGAAAATGGCCGCAGACCACGTGTCAGGGGCGGAAAAATGGCCGCAGACCATGTGTCAGGGGCGGAAAAATGGCCACGGACCACGTGTCAGGGGCGGAAAAATGGCCGCGGACCACGTGTCAGGGGCGGAAAAATGGCCACGGACCACGTGTCAAGGGCGGAAAAATGGCCGCGGACCACGTGTCAGGGGTGGAAAAATGGCCACGGACCATGTGTCAGGGGCGGAAAAATGGCCGCGGACCATGTGTCAGGGGCGGAAAAATGGCCACGGACTGTGTCACGGGAGGGAAAATGGCCACGTATCCTGTTCATACCCCGAGGCGGAGTTCGCAAACCAAGGTAAATTTTTGCGGCCGGACCTGGTCGTAACCCGAAAAGTTCGTTAACAGAGGCGTTCGTAACCCGAGGTACCACTGTAATTAAGCAATAAATAAATAAATATTTCTCAGTTGAGAACCCATATTTCCATGTCTATGTTACAACTGCATAGAAAGAGAAGAAAGAGTAGATTCACCTCTCAGGATCCATCCCTATTGTTTGTATTTGCATAGAAAATGGTACCTGGCACAAAAAATGGGGCTGTGGTACCCTGATAATTTCTAAATAGGTCTGTCAGGAAAAGTAGTCAATATACAATGTAATGTGTGGGCTGTCTTCTTTACACATTTGATTTTCAGAAATACTTTAGAGAATCTAAACCTTATTCTGCTAATGAAGATTACTTTCTCTGGTGGTGGACAATTTTCCCTTTTACTGTAATTCCAACTCTTCACCTACACTATTAATGCAATTCCCATTGCTTCTATTAAGAGATACCAGGGTGGGTGAACTGGGTTTAAGGGGAAAAGATGGACTCTTTTGCATGAGTTTCTTTCAGATCATGGTTCTCAGGATCTGTGATGAGGAATCTGAGCATAACATCTATATAGCCAGCCAGTCCTGTTGTGATTATTTGTGACTAAGACATTATGCAACTGGATGGGGAGAAAATATTAGTTGCAAAGAGAAGCAGTGAACAAAAGAGATGCTAATCACTCCAGCTATGTGTCTTTTCCACACCCCACTTAGCTTCACCAACTTTTTTTTCCTCTTGGCAAGCCTTTGAGATGAAGAGTCCTGCTAGAAGAGCAGCTGGGTACAATTGGGCAAGCTCAGACAAGAGAAAGATTTACTCTCCCACCATCTTTATATTTTTTCATATGACCCCAGTTCTCATGTAGGTTACATCCACACAACATAATATTCCAACAGTTTTCATTATGTCTAGTTAAATCCTAAAGTAGAAATAATAAAAACAGTATGTATATAAATATATAATTTTTATATATAAAAATCTGAAAAAGTTTAGTAGAGTAGCAATGTATTGCTGACCTAATATTCATTCATTCATTCATTCATTCATTCATTCATTCATTCATTCATTCATTCATTCATTCATTCATTCCTCCAATTTATATAGCTGCCCATCTCACATACGTGATTCTCAGTAGTTTATAATAAAATGAATAAAATACAAAATCTAAAAAATAAAACACCTAGTAGCCGGGCATCATCCAAACAGTTACCAACACAATCTGGAGACGGGCTCTGTCACACACTCAGGGCCCCAGACCTGGGTACAAAACCAAGTTTTCAAGGCCTTATTGAAGGCCAGCAGGGACAGAGCCAATCTAATCTCAGGGGGGGATGATGTTCCAAAGGGTGGGCACCGTAGCAGAAAAGGCTCCCCCCCAGGTCCCACCAGCTGACACTCTTTAGCTGATGATACCTGGAGCATGGCCCTTCTGCTGGATCAGGTAGGGCAGGTAGAAGCAATTGGGGAGAGACAGTCCCATCTTGCAACCTGCTAATATAACAATATATAGCTTACAATTGTCCATATTATATTAAATTTTGGTTCAAACCTATATAGTCAATAAACTATTTTAGCTTTCATGGGAGATTTTTGCAGGCAACTTCAGATCGGAATTTTTGTAGAATTACCTGACTCTCTCTGTCTTTCAGATATTTACTATTACAATAAATAGTATTATTTTTTTTAAAACAATAGGAAGCTTGTTCCATACTGGAAAGCTGAAAAAGTACCTCAGAAGAAAGCAGTGGCAAACTGCTTGCCATTGCCTTTTTTTCAGGTTTGTTTCCCAATAGAGAACAAGCTTCCTTCTGCCCAGGTAAGTATATTGATATATCTATGAAGTCACCAAGTGTTGATCTCAGCTTGTAGACTTTGCCTTTGTCTCTACTAAGTTGTATTTACCCATTCATGTATGTAAAGACAACTTCAGCCAAAGAGAGAGTAGATACAGAAATTTGTTAATACAAATATCATGCCCAGCTTCCTTTCCTTGTTAACCTATAGTTGATAACTGCAGCTGAATCCAATCCTGGAGATTTACTTGCCCTCAATCAGTGTTTATGTGACACATATTTGTATGTATCCTTATATAGAGTGTTGAGAGATGAAGCAGTTTGGAAATGGTCAAATAGAAGAGAAAGAAGTGCATGCCTGCACTTAAAAGTTAAAGTTATCTGTCAACTCATTGATCCAGAAGGGTTTATTTAAAGAAACTGAAGGGATTTAAAAAGGGGTTGGGCTTCAGATTCTTTTCTCTGAGCACAATTTTCAGTTACTTAGATCACAACTGTGTTTCTATTGTTTCTTACGGGGATTTGTTTAAATGTTTTTAAAAATCATGCCCTTGACCATATTTGCTGCAATTTGCATGGCAGGTAGCATTGGATTTGAGATGAAAAACAAGAGAGCAGCAACTGCTTCCGACATCCCATTGTTTCTTATGGTTGAAATATGTGGAACATTTCAAGGTTTATTCTGATGGAAATAAAGAAGCTCAGACCATTATGAGTTTTGTTCTGCCAACTCAAAACATTTTTAGAGAATGCTCAAGCTCAAAATAAATAATTTTTGCACATTCTTTTAAAGAGAAGTTGTATTGAGGCATTACAAAAAAAGGTTAACTTAAACATGTGAACAGTCCCTTCTAGACAAAGGTAATCCAGGTACTTGGGTGCAATATCATGGTGCACATATGATAGGACAGAGCTTGAGTCATGACATCACAATACAGGTTTGTCATTTTGACATCCATTTAGTAAGGAACAAATGTCTGTGAGCTAATCTTTAAAGGCTAACCTGTCCAGTAGTGAGGTCTGTAGCCATTTACGCCTTCAGCCACTTATATAGCCTTTTATTCTTAGCCAAATGTAAGATGATTCTGTCCCCACAATTCACAGTAACTATTTGACGGAAAGAATACTAATCTATAATTGATGCTGAAGGTGAGATTTTAAATCAATTCCTTTATATCATATTTATACTTGAGCAGTTTTAATCAAATCACTGAATAGAGAGATTTCACAAGCACTAATTAACTATGGCTGAACACCTATTGGGTTTTATACTAGATTCTTAAGTAATTTTATAAGACTTCACTTGACTTAAATAGCATTGATGGCAAATCAATCCATATTGGAGTGATCTGGAACACCATGAATCACTTCCACTAGAATACTCTCTATTAAAGATAATCAAGATTGCCTTACATAAATCTTAAAAATCACAAAATGATCATGTATATTGCAATATATTTGGAGCTTGTGGCTCTCTAAATGTTGTTGGAACATCAACTTCCAGCATCCTTTATGTTTGGCCATGTAGGCTAGTGCTGCAAGGAGCTATTGTTTACCAACCTCTGGAGGACCCTGTAATCTCCTTTCCTGTTTTTGAATTTTGATAAACCCATATGACCATTTTATTCCCAAGTGTGAAATGTATACAGTAGATGGAAAATGGCTGAAGTTAGGGTTCAGATTATCTGCATGTAAACATGATGGAACTGAATAATGATACGATTGTGCATTTTTAATTTTTGTTCCATTTGGAATTTCAATAACTGGAAGCCATGCGAGAAGGAGAAACCCCTTTGATTTACTTGTAAAAGGCTAGAATTGGGGTTTCCAGAAGGTTTCAAATTGTTTTATTTCAGCTAAGTGATTATCTTCACATTGCAGGATCCAGTGGTCTGCCATGTTAGCATTTTGCCAGAGATTATGACAAAATCCCAACAACAAGATGGTTGTTCTCTGTATAGAAGACTAAAATGCCTTCTGATTAGAACCTCTTGCTTCTCCCCATGAATAAATTGTTTTCGTTCTAATTTTTTGTTCATTCTCTTGAAGGAATAAAGGCAATCCTATTTCCCTTTACAAATTATCATAAATATTGAAGAGGCAGATTTTTCTGAGATCATTAGCATATCACGCTGCGACCCACACCAGAATGTACCATTAACAAAGCAGCCTTCATGTAATTAATGTAAATAATATGGAACTGCAGCATGAGTAACCCAGTCAGCCTTGGCAAAAAGCATTTGTCATAACGCATCATCTGAGGAGCTCAGTCTCAATTCAAATTAAACTTCATGGGTTTGCCCCTTTATTTTTTTGCTTCTCTAGCTATAAATTCCTGAGAAACATTCACCTATATGGAAGAAAAGCAATCCGGAAAGCTGAAATTAAAATTTCATTATTTACTGTGCTTCTGCATCAGAGGACAATTAGTATCTTCATAAAACTAGATATGTAGATTCTAAGGGCACATCTGAGGGTTCCCCTCCTCCCCTCACGCCTGCACTTAAAAGTGTTTTCTGTCCTCAGCTGCTGCCAGCAAATCTAAAGGATGGTGTTATGTCTGCCATTTGCCACTATTGCCCTCTGACTCCAAAACACAGAGGAGCATTGTAAATTTTTCATGAAGAGGTTTCAGTCTGTAAAACAGCAAACTGGAATAATGTTTTAAATGCAATCATTGTCAAGCCTGAACAATGTAATTTATCAAGAGAGCAGTTTGTACTATATAATAAGTTTCATATATTAATACAATTTTTCATCTGATGTCAGCCTCCTGATTTATGAATAGCCCATGATCTAAGGTGATCATTGAATTATAATTCAAGTAATAATCCAGGAACAAGACACTGCACTGCTACCCTGCATTAGCTTACGTGCCACCAAGCCAATTTACTAAACAACCGTGGGCTAAATGATACAGTTTTTCTAATTCAAAGAAGGCACTCGTTAATTAGATAAAGGCTAAAGCTCTCATTATTTTTAAATGATTTAAGAACGAGTAAAGATCTTACAGCTTATACTGTAGCTCTAATAGTTCTCTGCTTCCTGCCTTGTAATAAGAGTATTAAAGACAGATGGCCCATGCTGATTTAAACCAATTACAACACTTAATACATACTAGTAGCAGTGAGTATTCATAGGCGCATCACATGTTAATATCCTACATGCTACAGTTAAAAAACTCCTCTTGTTAATGTGATTTATAAGTAATTTGTTTCATTGTCTTGATTTTGGATGTTTACTTTCAGTTTTGTAGTTTTATGATGGAGGCCCTGTTTTAGCAGCTGTTACTTAAATCACTTTCAAAGCCAAATCGTATTAGTGAATTCCCTTCATCAGTGGCCAAATCTACAGCTCTGGGTGTTTCCCCTGCACCATTCAGAAGGCATTTTAATGTTTATCATGAGAACCAATGAAATCTGGGGGCAGGGTAATCAGGAATGTCCCAATTGTCACCTTTGCTTAAAGTCCTCACACTGGGCCCAGAATTTCTAGTCGACTGTTCTTATGGAGAATTTGTTTATCTAGGCCACAACTAGGCTGGACTTTCTAAAAGATCCTTTGAAAAGATTCAAAAGTGAGCTTTGATTTTATAAAATAAATATGATTGCAGAATAAGAGGTCATCAAAAGCTTAATTTCCTTTCAGTTAAATAGTGATTTATCAGGAAGAATATCATTGCCTATGTATGCAGCCTAAGTTTTCCATTTAATTTATATTGATGTGATAGATTGGTATAATTGTTTTCTTTCTTTCTTTCTTTCTTTCTTTCTTTCTTTCTTTCTTTCTTTCTTTCTTTCTTTCTTTCTCTCTCTCTCTCTCTCTCTCTCTCTTTCTTTCTTTCTTTCTTTCTTTCTTTCTTTCTCATTCATTCATTCATTCATTCATTCATTCATTCTATTTATTCTTTGTATAAGACTGAAGTGCTTCTGCTGAGCCAGACTAGCATATTCAATCCAAGCTCTCCTCACCTCTTTCCTTGTTCAAGCCATCCATTCATCTCTGCTATCCATAACCTTAATATCATGCCTGACCATGAACACTCTTTCCCCTAAATCTCCCAAAGTTGTGTAAATTTGCCCCTACAACTTCTGCAGTGCCTCTCTACTAGTGCCAAAATCAACATTACAGCTGGATGTCTTCAGATTGTAGTTTCTCTTTTCACTTTTTTTAAAAAACTGTCAGCACTAAGAACTAGCTCTATATACAGTTGATTGGTGCTGGAGTCACCTTAATCATGCTGCCAGTGTGTGTATTCCATATACATTAAATCTATGCTGATTCCAGTCTTACGGTGGATGGCATTACACTTTTAAAAGATTCTATATCAGGTCTTTGTTCTATATTTTAAGTAATTATTTTATTCAAGAACAAATCCACGATACATTGGAAAATAATGTGAGCCCATCTCCTAAATATAGTATTCCAAGCAACTGATAAAGTGTCCTAGTTTTTTAAAAAGCAATGTAGGATTATTCTGTATTTAGAAAATACAATGTATTTCATGATTATTCAGCTTTCTATACTCTGTTTCCCAGTTTGCCTGTTCATTGCTTAGTAATCCTTTATTTATACTGTGCCTTTATACACTGTTTCTCCACATGACCAACTAAAATAAAACATATAGAGAAAGTCTAGTGGTGAGTTTATATGAGTGGAATTAGAATGGGGAAAGGACATTCCCTTCCCCCATAGTCCTCTACACCCTCAGAATCTAGAGATATGGAGGAAACAGAGGAGAGGAATACAGAGAGATGTTTTGTTACACAAATGGCATTCCACTTTTGTGACATCTACCCTGATTGCCAGTAGAATAACTGTTCTGTAGCTATTTTTACTTTGTCTCTGCTACAATCTCTTATTCTGTTATATCTCTCTGTGTTTGTATGTGTGTGTATGTGAGTGGGTAGGTATGTACAGAGAGGGACAAAGCCATCATGGTACAGTGTTTAAGATTAAGAGTGCAAAGACTCAGATTCTAGTCCTCCCCTAGGCATAGAAGGTGACTGGATGACTTTGGGCTAGTCACTCTCAGCTCTAGACTGGGAAGATGAAAAACATGTGTATACCAACAAGCACTGCAGCAGCTTGTAAATTTCGGTCCATAATCTTCAGTGAAGAGGCCTTCTTCCTGCAGTGGATGGATTTGGAATCATCATCATCATCACCATCATCTGAAGAAACAGTGGACCACCTAGTTAGCTGCTACAAGAAGATCACACAAACTGACTACAAACATTGGCATGACAAAGTAGCAACAACGGTGCATTGGAATATCTGTAAGAAATACCATTTGCCTGCAAGAAAGAATTGGTGGGACCACAAAACAAAGTAATAGAAAACAAAGAAGCTAAAGTGCTCTGGGACTTTAGAATTCAAACAGACAAGCACCTGCCATACAACACCCCAAGCTTAACAATTGTTGATAAGAAAGACAAAAAAGTCTAGATAGTGGACATTGCAATACGTGGAGACAGCAGAATAGAAGAGAAAGAACTGGAGAAAATCGCAAAATATAAAGACCTGCAAATAGAAGTTGAATGACAATGGCAAAAGAAAACAAAGTACCAATAGTAATAGATGCTTTAGGTGCAATCCCAGAACATCTGGAGCACCACTTGAAGACCATCAGTACTGACAAAATTATCAGTCAATTGCAAAAGGCAGCTTTACTTGGAACAGCTTATATCCTGCGAGACACCTTTAACACCATCAAACAACAACATCTGCCTATCCCAGGACCTTGGGAAGGACTCGATGGGTGGATAAAAATGCTAAATGTAGTCAAAACATCTGGCTGACTGTGCGACCAACAATAGTAATAATGTCATCACCATCCATCCTATAGTGAGTGCACTTATTAGGCATTTTATATGTGTATATTTTATGGGATTAGCCAAAAATCTAGACATAATTGTATAATTGTTTCATTTGTAAACCAGTTGCTTCTATGATTTATCTTGACATATTAAAAACAATGTAAATCCATATACAAAAACCAGGCAACACTGCTTAAAGCACAATTTAATTATGGAAGCAGAAATAAGGCAACAAGCTAATCAACCTAACCCAGAAGCCATAAGACTTCCAGGGCTAACATCTAACACCACCTTTCCCAACCTGGTGTCCTCCATGATTGATACCCTGCCAGTAGCTATGCTGATTGGAGATTATGAAATTTGTAGTCCAACATTTTAAGTTGGAGAAGGGTGATCTAAGGTTTCTCCCTCCTGTAGAATGTCCAGTTCTTTCATTTTGTAATCTAGCTGTTGCATACAGAATGACTTACCAAGTTTAACTGTCCTTGAAAATAAATGTTTGACTTCATCTATTTCATTTGCTGTGCATCTGTCTTCAGATTTTATCTCCGCTGGCATCTTGCCCAGTGTATAGGTCTCTGTTCCTGTCATTCCCTGTCTATCTTACACAATTTATGGGTTAACTGTATAACAGAATTGTCACTCTGCTGTGTGGTTCTGTCTCCAAAAGTCCAGGGGCATCTTTTAAACAAGATTTTGTGTGTATAGCACTTGCTGTCTACACTGAAGCAAAGAGACAGAACTGAAGGTGTTTCTGCAATGTTTCTCCTGCCCCCACTTTTGTATTAGAGTCACAACAAGATATGTTATTAATGGACCCTGAATAGAACAAGTTATTTGTTATGGTAACTTTTTGACCTATTTAATAAGTACTTAAAGCAGTGTCGGGCAGCTTTTATTGTATTCTGCAGTGTACAGTTATGAAGTGTGGTACATAATAAAATAAAAGCAATAATGTGGATATTTCAGAGGGATCTATCAGAGTAGACCTGAAGCAACATATTTCATCTGGTTTGTCTGGGGCTGAAACCCTGCAAGTTATAGCTGAAATAACTAGGAGCAATATTGTGGTTATGACTTGTGATTGTTTAGCACTGTAACCAGCCACGGCCTTTAAATGCTTACCCTTTTGGAAGCTTCAGAATATTTTGTTCCTTATATATCATAGTTAACATCTTTTCTTATTTAGCTATGGTGGGGAGGGGACGGATGTATGCACACCACTTAGAAGCTGGAATTTTTTGAATTGTAACTCCAGTACCCCCAACATACAGTTTATTTGATTGGATTCTAGGAGACCTGGTTTCTAGGAGAGCAGGGTTATTTCAACTGACTAAAATGGCAATTTAGAAATTAATAAAATTACATATGCTAAGATTGTGGAAGTTCTTATGTGACAATTTGATTTGGTTTGTATGACTGCATGCTAGAGGAGAAAAGAGGTCAGGTGCAGCCTGCTGTCACAGTAGTTGAAAAATAATGGACTCATTAAAAAAAAATCCATGCATGCATACTTATGTTTAAGAGATTTATTATATAAAACTAAATGGTGTGACCCAAATCTATTAAAAAGAATAAGCGTATTCCCATTGACAGCAACAGCATGGAACTCCCATGCTTGCAATTAATGTAGGGTTTGTATTCTTCTCAATTGCTTCTTTGTGTGATACATGCTCTAAAGAATCATCAGTCCCAAAACTGCTTGAGTTGGGCAGGGGAGAGGGAGCGCAAAAGAGAAATATAATGATGAAGAGCATTGATCCCCAAGTCAGTGACAGCCAATGGTACAGTTAGGACCACAGGCAAAAATGTTTATGAATCTGTGCTCTTCCACTCACACACACCCAACATAAAAGTTTATGCTTTTTAATATAATTTGTTAGTCTGAAAAAGTGCTACCAGGCTCCTTCTGGTTTTTGACAGGCACACACAAACACACACCGTCTTTCACACACACATTTTATTACTGTGTGAAGCTGTAATTTAAATCTGGATGCTAAAAGAACAAAGGTTGCCAATTATTCCTCCAGTTTGTCAAAACAAACAAAGCCTTCCTGCAACATGGCTAAGCTAAGCAAGGAAGTAGGTGAGCATAAGATTGGAAGAAAACAATATCGGTATAGGAATTATTGTCAATAGGAGTTAGAAATCTGTCATGTGTATCATGTATTTCAAGTTGGTGTTTTCAAAGGTTAAGTCAAGTTACATCATTGTTAACCCTTAAATTCCTTATTTGTAATGATGAGGTCAAGTGGGGGGGAGCTGAAATGAATTCTGTTTGTAGTTATATTGTATTTTGTTGGGATATTTGTTGGAATAGTATGCTTGAATGTTTGTAACCATATTTGTCCATTAGGAAAAAAAGAAAAATACAATCATATTAAAACTAATGAAAAGTTACAAAATGGCCCACAAGCTTTATCGGACTGCATTTGTTCCATTATCTAGCTGGAGGCTAGATAAACAAGAATTGTGAAGAAGGAAAAAGGAGCGGTGGGGTTAAGGTAGGGTATGGCAGAAAAAAAGGCGGGGGAGGGAGAGAGGGTAAAGTATCACTGTGTCCTGTGACTGTGAAATTTCATACATGTAAAAATGTGGTTTCATAATGAAAATATATGTTTTAGTACCAATGTGATTGCAGGTATGGGACAGATTGTGATATATGTATGGAGACAGCCTGTAACTCTAGTTTGCACTTAAATTTCTCCTGCTCCTTTTTCTCAAAGCTTAGGTTTGGTCTGATTCCTACTGACTATTAAACATTTAAATCTCTTGCATATGTATGTATTCTCTTAGCATAGAGCTGAAACTAATATGGCATACAATAGTGACATCATTTTAAATTTTTTGAAACACACTGTAGCACAAAAACATTAGCCAACCATCTTCATTGCTGAATAATATAAAGAGTCAAAAAAGGACTGCTCCTAGGACTTGAAAAATCAAGTATATGTATTTTCTTTATATCTGCAGTGGCCATTCTTTCTTTCATACATTGGAAAAAATTCTAAGACCCAGATGAATCATCTCCTTAACCATACAGCAGTATGGATTGTTTTCATCAATTCAGGAGAAAAATGAAGTTAGCTACTTGCACAATTTTCCCTAATTAAGATGGCTTGCTATTACTTTACACAAGTTGTAAGTATATCCATGTATTGCATCCCATCCCACATAGAATACACCTTACAGTTTAGCTGCTGCAAGGCATTGCTCTTTATATTGAGAATACTTTTCCTGAACAAAATCAGAAAATCTAAGCTGACTTCATTGCAAACTCACATACATTCTCTAACAAAATTATTGAAATTGTTGCATAGTTTTTGTATCCCACTGGTTTCAGGCAGGTTCCTTTTTGTGGAGTCCTTGGAGTTCTCTGAGCTTGGTTGTTTTCTTGCAATGTTTCTTTACCCAGCTAGGTAACATCTTTAGTGCTAGAATGGAGTGGGGTTTGCTCTCTGTTTATATACAGTGTGTGTGTGTGTGTGTGTGTGTGTGTGTGTGTTCGTGTTCCCTCTGGTAGTTCCTTGATTAGGGTATTGTTTACTGCTTGATTGTCTGTCTGGTGATAATCTTGGTGTTAATCTCTGTTTATCTGGGTGATGATTGCTGGTGAAGAGATGTTCTGGTCTTTTCAAAGGAATAAAATTCACCAGAGAGGAAGAAAACAGTAACACACTACCCTTCCTGGATCTCCTCATCAGCAGAGGAAACAACAGCAAATTAGAAACCCAAGTCTATTGGAAAACAACTCACGTTAACCAAGTACTCCATTACCAAAGTAACAACCCAACCTCCCACAAGACGAGCTGTAAGAACATTATTCAAATAAGCACAAATGCACTGCAGCAACCCAGAACAGCAGAAAAAGGAAACAGACCACTTATACAACATCTTCCAACAAAATAGATATCCATTCAACTTTATCAAAAAGTGCCTGACCACTCAACCTACTACAACACAACCAACACAAGCTATGAAAAGGATAATAACACCATACATCAGAAATGTCTCAGAAACAACCAACAGACTATTACAACCACATGGCATCTCTGTAGCACACAAACGAACTAATGCCTTCCAAAATATCTTAAGTAAACCAAAAAATGCAGTAGCCGAAGAAGAAAAAACAGGAGTCATCTACAACATACAGTGTAAGGACTGTAACAACCACTGAAGATGTTACCTAGCCGGGTAATGAAACGTTTGCAAGAAAAGAACCAAGCTCAGAGAACCCCAAGGACTCCACAGTTCAACCCTGAGCTACATATATTCACCTCTATTGGTATCACATATGGGCGTCAAACGCTTCAGAAAGCACGCAAATAGGAGAAATTTGCATGCAGACAAACCTCCACCAAAGAACAGCTATTTTTCTACATGAATGCCTAAGACAGCATACCCTACCCAACAGCATCAGATACAAACCCCCAATAAAGAGCACAGCTGGATGGAAGATAGCACATCAAAATGGATGCAAAATGGTAAGACTAATGATCATGGATGCGCACCACAGACTGAACAAGTACCAGCAAACAATAGACAACCTCAAGGAACAACTAGAACTGACCATGACCCCAGAGCATTCTAAGACACTGTCTACCACCATCCAGAATACATCCAGAAGACAAGCAGAGAAAAGAAAAACTGAACTTCAAACCAAACTACTCAAATTAAACCTGGGAAACAAAGAGGCACCCAAACCAGAATGGGTAATCAACATGTCTAGCCGGCCACTATCCACTGCAGAACACAATATCCTCAAGAAGGGCCTCAACTACAACATGGACAATGCCAATCCACTAGATTTCTGCACAGCCCTAGAAGCAGCATTCAAAACTACAGGACTCAACCCAGAAACCCAAGAAAACATAAGGCAGACAATCATACCACAGATCAGAAGAACATGGTATCAACACCAATTCAAAGGAGAGGACCGAGCAGCCCTCAGTAGCCTAAGGAAGGACCAAACCATCATCACCCTCCCAGCAGACAAAGGCCGAAACACAGTTATTATGGATAAATCACAATACCTGCAAAAAGCTAACAAGCTATTAGAGGACAAAGAAACTTACATTCCTGTTAACACCAACCCTATACAGAAATTAGACAACCTAATCAAGAGAACCCTCAATGACCTAACTAAGAAAGGCCAGATCACACAGGAAGAACAGTGGCGGATGAAAAGCAGTGGACCCATCCTCCCACGCTTCTATGGACAACCAAAAATACACAAGCCTGACATACCGCTCCGACCAATTGTATCTCTACCCGGGACTCCAACATACAACATAGTGAAAGAACTGACAAAAAAGCTTGGAGACCTCACAGAGAACAGTGAATATTCTATTAATTCCTCACTACAGTGCCTCCAGAAAATCAGACATAAACATAGAAGAAGATGAAATTATGGTCTCATTTGATGTCACAGCCCTCTTTACGTCCATAAACCCAGTTCTAGCGAAAGACTCCATATCAGCAGTACTACACAACACACCCGACTTAACCAAATACACCTAGATCGAAATACCCCGAATCATGGACCTCATCAACCTCTGCCTCACCACCTATTTTCAGTTTGATGGACAAATATACCAGCAAATCAGAGGCACACCCATGGTGATCACCACTGTCAGGACTCATAGCAGAGATTGTAATGCAACACCTAGAAGCTATAGCACTTCCCCACATACAACCTAAAGTATGGATCCGGTATGTAGATGACACATTTGTTATTATAAAAAAGAAACAACTAGAGAAGACACATGAAACCATTAACAGCATCTTCAAAGGAATAAAATTCACCAGAGAGGAAGAAAACAACAACATGCTACCCTTCCTGGATATCCTCATCAGCAGAGGAAACAACAGCAAATTAGAAACCCAAGTTTATTGGAAGACAACCCACACCAATCAAGTACTCCATTACCAAAGTAACAACCCAACCTCCCACAAGAGGAGCTGTGTAAGAACATTATTCAAGCAGGCACAAACGCATTGCAGCAACCCAGAACAGCAGAAAAAAGAAAAAGACCACCTATACAACATCTTCCAACAAAATGGATATCCACGTAATTTCATCAAAAAGTGCCTGACCACTCAATCTACTACAACACAACCTATGAAAAGGATCACCCTGCCATACATCAGAAACATCTCAGAAACCACCAACAGACTATTACAACCATATGGCATCTCTGTAGCACATAAACCAACAAAATCACTCCAAAATACCCTAAGTAAACCAAAAGATCCAGTCACCCAAGAAGAAAAAGCAGGAGTCATCTACAACATACAATGTAAGGACTGTAACAAGCACTACATAGGACAGACAGGCAGAAGACTAGCAGAGTGCATCCACAAGCACCAACTAGCAGTCAGAAGACATGATGAAGATTCCTTAATCTCACAATACATGGACAGACTCAACCATAGTTTTAACTGGGAAACTGCCAGCATTTTAGAACAAGCTAAATCCAAATATGCAAGAGAATTCTTGGAAGCCTGGTGTTCAGACAAGGCAGCAATTAACAGACACATAGAGATTAACAGCATCTACATACTATTCAAAAGAGACAAAGGACCAGAAGATTGCCTCACCAGCAATCAATCACTAGCAATCATCACCCAGATAAGCAAAGGTTACCACCAGGCACACAATCAAACAGCAAACATATGCTAATCAAAGAACTACCAGAGGAGCAAAATTAAACCCCCACCCCCACCAGCATTGGCAAGCAGGCCACAGCACATAAATGGAGAGCAAACCCCATCCTATTTTAGCACTGAAGATGTTACCTAGCTGGGTAATGAAACGTTTGTAAGAAAAGAACCAAGCTCAGAGAACCCCAAGGACTCCACATATTCTACTGTATCCACTAAACATATTCATCCAAGCTTTATGATAGTTCTAAATCATCTAGAGATAGTACTAGACCAGATTCTTCAGCAGTAGCCAAGAGTTAGATGCTGTTATAATATTAGCCCTTTTCAAGAGTACGTGTGAAAAACAGAACCCAATATACACATATGGGATTCCTGCCTCCTTCCATTTTCCACTTCATGTAGTCATTTCTGCATGTGAATGTCTGCACAGAGGGGAGCTTTGCATGAACATCTCCATTCCTAGAATTTTCAATGTGAGTGTGAATTCTGACAGTACAGGTAGTCTTCTTAAATAACACACAGGATATACATATCACCACCTTCCTAATCTTCTTACTGCAGAACTTTATACTGGGAGAAAGCCTGAAATGTTTCTTAAAACAGCAGTAATCTGGGTAGGTGTATGTACGTATGTTTGTCAGAAGAGGAAGGTCGAATACAGCACTGATTCCATCTCGCTATGTACTGGCACTGAATTTCTTCAGAAGGAGCAAGTATTAGCTGAGACAGCTTTAAATTTTGCCAAATTCATAAAAAACTATAAATAATTCAGCAAGGGAAACATTTTCACTGATTTTCCTGCATCTCCCCCGCCCCCCCCCCGGTTTGTTCTGGAAGGTTGAAGCAAATCATAATACTGCTGCTGGATTTGGCCAAAATCAGAATTTTGCTCTCAAAAAATTTATGCCCGGAAACCCATAAAACAGGTCATATGCACAATAGCAATATATGCTTGTGTTCCTCTACAATTGTTAAATTGCACTGTGGGAATATTTACTTCTCTGTCTCTCACAATTCAGCTTCATTGGCTAACTGGAATTTCTAACATTATGAGAGAGGGAAATAAAAGCTTCTCCCTATCTGCATTCTCCAGATCATGTATAATTTTATGCACTTCTGTCTTGTTTCCCTTTAGTTTCCTTTTTCAGGATAAAAATCCTGAAGTGTTGTAATGTTTCCTCCTAGGCTACTTGCTTTAGTTCCTTTATCATTTTAGTTTTCCTTTTGGGGATCTTCTTCAGATCTATAACCTCATTTCTGTAGTTCATTAACCAGAACTGTATAGGATATTCCAAATTTTATTCCAGCGTAGATTTGTATAAAGTCATTATGAAATTGGCAAGTTTATTTTCAACTCTCTTTATAAAGATCCCCAATACAGAACTTGTTTTTTTTCACAGAGTCTACACATTAGACCAATGTTTTTATTGAGCTACACACTAGAATATGCCACATTCTAAAATAGAAGTTCAGCATTTTCAGATGTGAGTTCTTAAAAAATTCTCAGATGGATTCCATTTGGACCCAATGATTTGTTTTCAGTTTGTCAAGAAGCCTTAGAATTTCAGCCCTTGTCCCCATTCTTTCTATTCCTCAGAGTATCTTCTTGGAAATAACAGGTACAGGTATCTTGCCCTACATATTCTGCAGAGAAAACATTTACAAAGAGTTCATTCAGCTTCTGTTCAATCTCTTTATTCTCTTTTAATGATCCTTAAACTCCCTTGGCATCTAACCATTTTCTGTTAGCAAAATCATCTTCTAGGTAAAAGACTATCCACAAAAGAAAAGTCATCTTCTGTTCACCTAACAGCACCATTGAGCACAGCCCAGAATATGTCAAAACCTATGATAGATTAATTGTGATTCCCAGGACAGTGACACTCTAGATATTGGCTGCCAAGAGACAGCAACTATAAAATAATTCTGCTTTCCTGTTCAGTTAGTTGCTTGCTATCAGAAAGAGGAGGCTAGTCTGGGTTGCCATGTGTAATGTTCTGATGTTAAGCTAAAGTGTGCTTGCAGATTTAAGCCGGGGGAAAAAAAACTTGGCCTGCTTTAAAAACTTTGGAAAATACTATTTGAATATTTCTTTACTGCTATGATCTTTCACAGTAATGAAGGAATTCAGTTTAGTGTTTCATTTCATCTTTCTTTCAAGTGTAAGTCATAAAGAAGCTGTGAATAAAAAGTGCACTATAATTATCAGGTATAGTTTAAAAATGTATGAAACAGTTGATAATTGTAAAAATTAGTTCCTAATAGTTTATGGTACGTTCACTGATTTTCATACCCTGTTGACCTGTTCTTCATTTCACAAAAATTACACATTGTAATGTGTAAAGTCTGAGGAAATATTACAATATTATTTTTATTATGTTATATAGATGATATGTATTTTTCAGTCACAACTACACACACATACAATATAAGAGAGAGTGGAAAAAGAAAGAAACCCCAACAGATTGGACCTCCAGGAAGTGCCCTGATGCTAATCAGAAGAGTGTGCAAGACAGAAAAGCTGATAGTCAGAAGTTGCTCTTTAAACCAAGACAAACTGTCAGTCTTTAGGAATGGTAGGGAATGGCCTATTTATGTAATCAGATACTAAAGCTGGAAAGAAGCTGTCAGGCACATTCTTGTTGTGTAAGCAGCAGGCAAACTGCGCTTTATCTGACAGACAGTGTGTAAATCTGTCCATGCAAAAATCCAAATGTTTAGTTTGCTTCTAGTCACTGTAATAATCTGCTTATTTTCTTCTGCTAGAGCAATGACATCATTTAGCAGAATGCATCACAGACAGAAGCCCTAGATAAGGCTATGTTACTGTCAATCATTCACTTCTTGATTGGCAAGGAGATAAACAGAAACTACTGGAGGTTTGCTTCTAGCTAAAAGAACAGCCAATACCTTCAGATAAGTCTACGAACAACAAGAAGCTCATCTAGCATTTTCGGGTTATATTTAGTCTCCAGTGCAAGCAAAAAGGAAAGATCCCATTCAGAAAAGAAGATTCCATTCCATTGTGATTGTTCCTGATAAAAACTGTCTTGAAGGACAGCCTCCCACTTTATAATATGATAGTATTTAAGAAAATTTAGAAAACACTAATAATCATTTTCGCCTTACTGGAGATTAAAAGAGATAAATGTCAATTTCCATTTTGATAAAGTTATTAATGTCATTGTAGTGATATTTTGACAGATTAAAAAGTAGCCTTGTGAGGGGAACTATGTTAACTTTACGATATTGCAACCTTTTTTATTTCAAGACCATGTTGATCTTCCTGCTTGGGGTGAGCTGAAAATAGGGTGTTTTTCATAAATAATTTTGACAGTGACAGAAAACACTTTTCCTTTTCATTGGGATTTTCTTTTTCCATGTGTGTTTTGAGGGGAGCAGATATATCACAGTTATATCATAAGGTATAGGTTGACCCTGCAGCATGAGGCAGCCATCTGCTCAGGAAAGAATTGACCTCACTCAAAATAGGCTTGCTTCGTCAGCAGCAGTAAAGCGTACTGAATAGCCAATCAGATCACTTACGCATGCAGCATTATGTCATCGCATCCACTGTGTCATCACTGATTAGAGGAATTTAAGCAGAAAGAAATCCTAATCTGAAAACGTTTCATTTATATGCACATGCTCATTACTCTAATGTTTCTTTTAAAAAGTAAAATTCATCTGCAAGACTGGATAATAATTTTATTACATTCCAAACATAAGCTTAGCAGATTATAGTGTGCAGATTTACTTGTTCAAAAGCAGTAAACAGAAAGGAGGCTACCTGTTGAAAGAATAATTATTTTCAGAGATGTATATTTTTGTTCCTTCAGTGCTGATGATCACTCATGGGCTGTTAGTAAAATATAAAATAGCACTGTTCAATATTTATATATTTTTTTCTCAGTGGGATCTAAATAGCCTGCTTTATTTTTGAAATATGATTGACTCTTGTAATTTACAACTGAGCTGGAAAGACGCAGTTGGAAGAGTAATTCTTTATCAGTCAATCTGTCAGTCAATTATCATGTATTTCATTCCTGGGTTATGATCCAGCTAAAGAAAAATAGGAGACATTTAGGGCCTCTTCCTTGGTTTTTGCCTCAGTTTTCACCCTCTAGGACAGGGATGGACAAGTTGTGGCCCCAGAACTACATACGTTCCTCTTTTTTTTTTTTTCCTGGCAGTTTGAAGAATCCCCCTGACTGCATCAACAACTTTTAGTGGCATGATTACCAGCATTTTGAGAAGAGAACGTTCA
Source organism: Python bivittatus (assembly GCF_059951505.1). Classification (NCBI taxonomy): domain Eukaryota; kingdom Metazoa; phylum Chordata; class Lepidosauria; order Squamata; family Pythonidae; genus Python; species Python bivittatus. The sequence continues at coordinate 24,481,998 of NW_028277113.1, read as the reverse complement.
TCAAAAGTAGCATAGAGCCTAATACACAGTTTAAAAAGTAAAACAAAACTCCTCTTCCACCCCAAAATGAAAATAAACAAAACTCCCCACTGGTTCTACCCATTATGTGATGTCTAAAGGCTGGACTGGATTGGTACGTGATCTTAGCTTCAGTGCCCAAAGAGTAGGGCACCCATGCCTTAAGAAGGACATGAGCTGGTGAGCGACTCTACAGGAGACAGATATGCTATGGCTGAATGGTCAAAGCTGCTTGTCTAATTGAAGGCACAACTGGGCTGTGAGTGCTCTTAGATGTATTCCCACTTCTTACATTAAAGTGGAAGGAAGAATTGAAGCTTTGCTAGACCACAGAGAAAAATGGTATGGTCACTGCTGTAGGAAGCCAAGAAACCAAGAGGCAGATAGGTAATTCCATCAAGACTGAGAAATCTAGCCTACTAAGGGCTTAATATCCCAGTATAGCATATTACATTTTCGCAGTCCTTGGGCTATTAATTATGTAAGACCTCTGCTACTAGCTGACCTAAAAAAATGTAAGGAGGTTTGGATCTGGTAACTACTTGGTTGGAATATCACCAGGAAATTCTAGGGCTATAAAATATATTAGGAAGTTGAAAATACATCCTAAAAGATGGCAGAAAACCACTTCTTGCTGTTGCCAAGAAAATTATATGGACATGTCCATGAAATCACTAGGAGTCAATCTCAATGTTAGCTTTAAACTGGTAGTCCCCAGTTTAAGAACGAGTTCCATTCCCAGGGTCTGTCCTTAAGTTGCATTGTACATAAGGCGGAATAGTATTATTGTGTAATACATACTGTATAAGTAGTATTGTATAATGAACTTGAACCATTGTGTATTTAACTCAAATTTTGCTACAGTAGGCTGCATCCTTAACTATGTGTTGTCTGTAATTCAGGCGTTCTTAATCCAGGGACTACCTGTACCTTCTTAATTCAGTTATCATCTGCCAGGTTAAGGAAGCTCAAGGTATTTACTTCCTGAGATGCTTAAGGTAGGTCCTTTTTCAACATACTGTGTTCTCACCATTAGCAACTGCTGACTACATTTCCTTACTAGCAAATGTGTGAGCTCAATACTGGCAGCTGCATTCAGCTGATGAAATACATCAGTCACTGTCTTGGGACTGAAAAGACTGTAACGTGGCTGTAATAAATATCACACTTATTTCTGATTTAAAATAGGTGGAATCAGGGATGAGGTGGGCTGTTTGCCATATAGGACCACATTTTAGTTAAAATTGAAACAGAGGAATGCTTAGAGAGTATTAAAAAAAGATGTAATTAACACAGTTGCATGGATAATGATGAATGCATGGAAGTGGATGTGAAGTTGCTTTTCACTGCTGTAATTTCTCTTTGAGAACTTACGATTTGATTTTGGTCATAAGAAAAGAAATTTACTTTTGGTCATAAGAAAAGAAATTTACTCTCTCTCTCTTGCTATGCGTGTATATCTATGTGTGAATGAATGTATTTAATTGGTAGATAAATTGCCGAAAGAGCCAGAAATCAATCAACTATGAAAGAGTGAGTAGTTGATTACATTAGCCTGCTGTTTTCAACCAGTGCACATTGGAAGAAGAAGAACCAGGTGCGTGTACAAATGTCAATTTACCTTAGCCTAATAGTCTGAAACAGCACATCTATAGCATAGTGAAATGTCACGGTGTCACTTTCAGTTGTTAGAGGTACTCAGATAAGAACCGAGGAAAATTTAGAATGTTTTTTAGAGCAAAGTGCCTTGTAATATAGGATTAAAATCAAACTGAGGATTGGTTTATGGTTTTAGTCTTCATATTTTATATTGTAGCTTTTTTATTATTTCATCCATATGTAAATGGATGACTGTGTATTTGAGCTGAAATAAGATTTGGGAAGACTGACTGTAAAGCTGGATTTTGAAGAGAGATAAACTTTCGCTTTGTAAATTCTAACTTACTTGTGAGGTAATGAAATTGACTATCACGTCAAATAAGTTTGGTTTTTAATGTGATATAGATGAGTGGCTATGTTTTTGAAGTTTCATTCACAGCTAGTAACAATATAATAAAGCTACTGAACCACTGAGTTGTTAAATAAATAAATCCTTTTGATAGAGAAGATCAATTAAAAACTGGGAACTTGGAAAAACTTATTTCTCTCTGAGAAGTCTGTGGTATCATGATGACCGTACTCCCAAGCTAAGTTATTTCATTTGTCTGATCTACTTGCAAATCCAGAAAAAGCGAATAGCACAATTTAAAGGTTGCTTCCTAATAGTGGAAAGGGAAGTCAGGATTGTCTCTGAGATATTATGAAGACCTTTCTATAAATTAAACTGCTGGGAAATTTCACATATTATGAACTTGGCATTAATCTTAAATATATTGAGTCTTAATTCAATTCTTTAAAAAAAAAGTGTGATGCTAATGTAGTAATGTTTAAGATGTTGTACTAGGGAGACCCACATTCAAGTCCTTAGTCATGGAAACTCACTAGGTGACTTTGAGCCAATCACTATCTATCAGTCTGTCTTAACTCACAGGGTTGCTGCTGCAGAGATGAATTGAAGGGATATCCTCATGTATAGTGTTTAAAAGTTTGTGAATCTTTTTGAACTTTCAATATTTCTGCATAAATATGACCTAAAACCTGATTTCTTCTCCACGCAAGTTCTAAAACTAGATAAACCCAATTAAACAAATGAGTCAAAACATACTTGGCAGACTTTTAATTGCGATTAAATCTGGCGATCTGTGGGACAGATTCATAAGTCAGTTGTGTTGAAGTCTGTTGATTGGGGTGCCTTTTTGGTGGACCAAAGCTTTTCAGCTATGTTTTGTTCACATTTTTTTTAAGCTTTAAGGGATTAAGGGGTAGAATTACTCCTTTAAATCCTTCTGCGATTCCTTCTTCAAGTTTCAAAAATTGGATCCTGGTCCCAAACATTTTTGAAATATTTGTTTATTTAATTTATTTACAATACAATACTACCTATTCCTGGAGGCTCTAGGCAACTAACAACAAACAGTTTTGAAATCCTCAAACCCAAAAGCCATATAAATGAGTCATGCATGTTGCATATTATAAAGTGCCCTCTTCCTGTGCCAGCTGGACAAGGTTTATTTATTTACAGAACTTATACGGCTGCCCATCTCGTACAATGATTCTAGGCAGTGTAGAAGAAGCAATAAAAGCAAGATAAAAACAAAACCATCCTTCCCCCCAAGCATCAGACCAACAGCCTCCCAGCAAAACCCAGCTCAACTTGTAAAGTTTTTAAAAGTTTCCTGAAGCACAGGAGGAATGAAGCAAACCAAAGCTCCCTTGGGAGGAAGTACCAGAGAAGGGGGGAGGCAGTGCAAAAAACCTACCTCCAATGGTCTGTGAGATGACAGTCCTGCAGGAGCTTGGCCTGAAGATAGTTGACTCTATAGATTGGTTGGATAGATAGAAGAATGCCAGAAGAGGCATTATTTTGGTTTGTCATATCCTATATTGTAAGTGCTCTGATTACTTAGATTGGTCCTAGTATCTAGACCCTCTTTAAGCATGTGTGAATGAATGTGTTAACTGCTGTCAACTGATTTAGTTATTTTTAAGCTAACAAAAAACAGAGGTTTTTTTCCTTTTTTAATATAATTTTTTTAAAGAATTTTAATTATAGTAATTACAAACTAAACTTAGAGAAAGAAAATAGAATGGAAAAAAATAATAAAAAGTGCAGGAAAAAAGAGAAGAAAAAGAAAAGAAAGAATATAATAAAATATAATAAAAGAATTATACAAAAAAGTAGGTTCTAACACTGATCACAAGTATAAACAAATTTAATAACTCTTCACTCCCTATAGGTTAAACAGATATCTCTTCTTCTCATTTCCTATTCCTTATCTATAAGCAAATCCATAAAACATCAACTTTTCAATCCTGGTGTCAGCAAAAAGTCCATAAAGGGTTGCCACAACATTACCCAAAAAAAAAAAAAAAAAAATGTTATTTTATCCTTGATCAAATAAACCAACTTTATATTCATTTCTTTTACTTCTAACAGTCTTAATCTTTAACTCAATCAAATATTGTCGTATTAATTACAGTGTTGATATTGTAGTTATTAACTTCTCTCTCCATTCTTCAAAGATCTCCTTTAATATTTCCAATGTTATAACATTTTGTGTCATTTTGTAAGTCCCAGTATTGACTGACACCAGGCTTGTATTTCTTTTTCTTCTACTTAAAATCTTTAGTACCCTCTAGTAGTGTCCAGTTTCTGAAATTATCATTTATCTTTTGTTTTGACTTGCAATAAACAGGGTAGCCAAAATAAGTTTGTTTCCCATGAGAAGTTGTTTATTTTTTACAGCTAATTCCAAAATCTTATAGTAAAAGTCAATATTCCAAATTTGTCTGGACCTTTAATCCATTTATAATTTTATTAGATCAAAATTTTGTTTAATGTTTTGTTTTGTTGTTTTGAATTTTTAAAGTTCCTAAGCTTGTAATTTAATTTTTCTTTTGTTCAGAGCTGAAGATAATCTTTTCAAACTTGTTATTCTGAAGGTCTCTAATAGCTTTAAGATAGTTAATAGGCAATTTCCAAATGTGATTAGAAAGTGAAGTTTGCTAGCTTAATGTACTTTAAAAGTGTCTGCTGCAGTTGCGAGTAAGATGGCCGATCCCATCGTCTCCCGGCACGCAAACCCATGAAAAACTGCTGTCCTATGGTCTCCTTGCAAGGGGCAGGCATTCAGAGTACATGTGGGCAATGTCTCGTCTTCTCCTTATCTGGAGAGGTTCCAAGGAACTGGGCTACTCACCGGTTCCTTGCTCTTTGTTGCAGTCATTGGCTCTGCTTTCACAGAGCTGTCTTCAGTTCGCCATACCTCCCCCAGAAGTCAACTGTGAGTTTTTTTCCACATAGAGGCATCATAGATCACATCTGTAAATTTCTGAGGTTAATATTGTTATTTATTATATAGCCTAAAAATTCCAAAGGAAATCAGGTCTTTTGGATTGCAGGAGACAGATGGAAGCATAAAGAGATCTGTTGCCAATAAGCATAGATATTATCACATATCTAGTGAAAATGAATTAATCTAAACAAAATATGTTACTGGATTAGTGAGGATGCACTTTATATAAGTGTGTGTGTGTGTGTGTACATACAGTATGTTCCATTTTTTTAATATCATATATTTGTACTAGTAAAAATTCATAGAGAGATGTTAATGAAACATACCTCTATGTGTATTAAATAGGGATGTGATTATTAAGAGCTCTGTATGAGAATTAATGTTATTAAACTCGGCACACTATTATAATACCAAAGAAAATAAATTATGAACTTTCCATTATGCTGTAATGCATGCTGTAAGAATTACAAAGTAATTGGTTGTACCAAGCTGGCCCATAGGCCTGTTGCCCATGTATTATTTTTAAAAAGGAATTCTATAGCCAGTTTTCTTCTCTTATTGTACTTTTAAAATACTTGAAAGATCAGATAGCTCTGCCCTGAAACCAGACTGTGTAGTGATAGTGTAATATCTAAGAAACCAATGCCAGGAGGTACTATAATACAACAGCTTAACAATATGTGTTATTTTCTCATAGTACTGGGATTCTAGTGTGCTTTTTGATTGGATCATCTTCTGTTTTTGTTTTACTTATTGATATAATGTGTTATGCATTTTCTACATGCTGCATTGTGGTCTGAGGTGGTTTTTACCTGCAGTACAGTCATCTGTTATTCTCCTATATTAAACTTAAATTCTCTGTTTTGAGGAAGAAATTAGCAGTGACAGTGTTGGGCTAGATGGACATGGAAAACATAATCATTTATAGTACTAATTAGCTTGCAGGACAATTGGGGGTCCTTGGGCAAATCACTATTTCTGGCTTAAACTACCTCACATCATTACTGAGCATTTAAAGAAAAGTCATTCTCAACTTCTGCAGTTACATTTTGTTTATATCAGATGAAGTTAGTCTAATTTGCTTCAATATCTAGCTATCATGTGGTGAATTACAGAGTCAGTGTCAGTATTTACTCTGAGTTTGTTGTTTTGTCATTTTAAAGAGAGTCTCTCAACCTTACTTGAACATTTTTATTATATGTGACTAATAGAGCATGGTTTGGGGTTCAGTAGGTATAATACTGTTAAATGTGCATCTTGGAAGATCTAAAAATGAAGGATTTATATTGCCATTCATAAACTTGTAATACAGTCAAGAAAAACTGTTTGTTAAAAGATAGCATCTGTTTAACTTACTTATTTATTTCTTGTAGTTGAAGGTTAGAATGATAATAAATACATAAGGAAATAAGTAGATAGGAGAATTTAGCTTAGAAATAAGATCCCTGTCAGCCTTTTGAAACGTGAAATACATGAAGACCTGACAGATGTGATTTTTTATGGTGCGTTTGGAAGTATTTAGCTATATATATCATTTGCTAGTGCCAGCAAGCAATGATCAAGTGATAAAGTAATTTGAAATTTTGATGCAGTATGTGTTTACAGACTCACATATATACATACATGTGCACATGCACACACATGCATATATCATTTTTATTTTTATCTTTCTCTTATATGTGTTTGTAAATACTTTTAGTGGTAAATTTAGTAATTGCTTAATGTAGCCATATCTGAAAATTTATACAGAAGAAATCTTTAGTCAGACTGAATTGTGCACATTATGTGAAATACTTGTTAATGTTTCAAACAAGTAATGTTAATGTTTATCTGGAGAGCAGTATCAAACTGATTGTCTTAAGCAGCACATTAAAAATAGATTAGTTTTCTGACTCTATGAAGAAAATGGAATGATATGACAATACCCCAAAATCATCATTTTTGTTAAAGTTTACAAAGCCTGAGTTGTCTTCTTCAAAGGCAGGTGACCATCAGAATCATGGTAGTTTGTGTAGTGATCTAGACTGAGCAACTAGGACCTTATTTAAGTTTTTACTCACTCTTGGATGCATATTGTTTCAAGCAAGTCATTCAGGAATATTCTTATTAATATTTCTTCCAGATCTCTTACTTATTGCAAGCACATTTGTCAATAGAGATTTGAATCAGAAATTAGCTTTCAAAATTAAATAAGTACTTAATGGAAATCAGCTATTCATTCTTGACCTTATCTTTTCTTATTTTACTATATATACTTCTTAAGTACTCCATTCCCACTGCATTTGACTTAGTTTTACATTTCTTCTGACATATCCATCACTCACTTTCATATAAAAAGTAAGCAGAAGCATATTCTTATAACTGACATTTTTGCTTCTTTCGGCAAACATTTGTTCCTTACAACAAACTGCATTCTGCCAACTGTAGCACATCTTAAAATTTCTCCATCTATTTTCCCATTTTCAGTTACTGTAACTATCTTCCCAGGTACACACATTTATGTAGTTGCTCTAGCTTTTTGTCAGTTATGTATAACTACCAGTTCCTCCATTTTTCTTTTTTCTTTTTGTCAAGCCACACTGCTTGGGCTTTGATTACATTTAATTGCAGATCCATGCTCCTAATTTTATCATACCATCAATCTAACTTTGGCTGCAAATCAATCAGACTTTAGTCAACAGCATGGCATTGTCCACACACAAAAGTACACATACTTTCATATTTCTACAAATACTGCGATCATTCATTTATTCATAAATACATTAAATGAGGGAATATAATAAGTTTTATGATTATTTTGAATCCTGTTTTCTCTGTTGGGGGCTCCTTGTTTAGTCTTCTTCATCCAGTTATCAAACAACTTTTTATTTCCCTCAAATTTGCTCTGCGTGATTTCTTTGAATCTTAACTATTCCTTACTCTTTTACTATGTTCTTTGTAGCTCTCTTTTTCTGTGTGTGCATACTATACAATATCTTTCACACTAATTTTGGGCAGCAGTCATTTTCTTACATAGATTATTTTCTCAACAGCCTTCTTTACACAGGCATCAGCAGGGATGCAGAGGGGGCAAGGGGACAAATGATAAAATATAACAACAGCATGACAGATGGTCTGCCCCTGTTGTATGTGCAACATAACATTTCATATATGTATGTAGGGAAAGAAGCTTGTGACAAAACTTTTTTGTATTTCCCATTAGCATTAACTGAACACAAATCTGTGGCATTCTGTGGCGATCCTTTCAGTCTGTTCCAAGTAGCTTCCAAATCCTGTTTACTTGCATCCATTGTCTGTTCATTCCATTGTAAGAGTAATCTATATTATAATTCTTTTTCATATAGTACTTTGTTTCCTGCAATTATTCTGCTTTCATTCTAGTTACTTTCACTTATTTCCTTTTCTCCCGTGTCCATTTTCCCCACATTCCCTTTTGACATACCAAAGAATGGTCTGCCTCACATTCACAGAACCTGTCATCTTTGTTTCCTTCACTAATTATCTCAATCTCTCATTATAAACAATCAAATTAATTATTTTTTAGATTTATAATCATTTTTTGCCAGTAATATGTTAGATAGAATTATGCTTAAAGCATTCTGTTTGAAACAAACAAATGTTTTTTTATGCAGATACTCACTATTCTCATTCATTCTTGGGTCTCCAAATGACCCACTCACTTTTTCTGTTCTTTCTCATCTCATTCCACTCATCCATTCCAGCTACATAACAGAATGTTCATTCATTCAGAATTTTTTTTTCAGAATGTAAGAGAATTTCCCCCAAAATTCATCTCTGGTTCTTCCATTAATGCATTCACTGGAGCATGGCATGCAACAATTACCAACCTATGGCTTCCCACATACTTAGACACCCACCCTAAATGACATCATTTCCTACTTTCAGACATACATTTTAGTGGTTTCATTCATATTAAATCTATACTTTCACTTTCCTATATATATTCTCTTTGCTGTATTTAGTTTATATATATATATATTGTTTTACCTGGTCACTGACTGAAATAATTATTTGTTTATGTATATATATTCATCAATTCCATTTCAGAACATCAAATCACCTTCATTCAGATATTAGATTAATGTAATCCTTTTCTCTTAGTTTCACAGAATCACAACATAACTATTTTCTTCCTAGTATTTCACTCATTAATCCTTACTCTTTACCATTTATTCTTCTAATATCCCAAATCACAATCTTCCATATGGATTGATCATCACCTGATGAAGCCATAGATTTTGGCCTCTGGCACCCATCGTGGCTTTGGTCAGTAGGGGACGCATCCACATAGCCTGCTTGCCATGGTGCAATGATGCCCTAAAAACTCTTTCCTGAGGGAAGGTCTTCATAATGAAGCTTCCATTTTGTGTCCAGCCTACTAAGGTGGCCTGAAGTCAAGCATAAGGTATTCCAGCATACTTTCCATCTTATCCTGACACCAGGCAATCCTCAGTAAATGAAGGAGGAGCCCTTAGAGATTGGCAATGTGGTGGGCTTAAAATGGCCTGCTGTAGGACTGCCCCTTCCCATCTGACCACTGGTCTATACCTCCATAGCCATTTGTGCTGTGGCTGCCAAGGTGACCACACAACTCTCTTGTTTAGTTCCTTTTGTTTGTGAGGTTTGGTGAGGGGATTATTACCCTCATGGAAAGTCAAGGTCAATATTTCTATTAGTAAAAAGCAGATCTTTGTCCAGCACTTTTTTTCTGTGAACTGAATTGATTAAGACTTTAAGGCCATTATTAACCAATAGCTTGTGTTCCTGAATGTGTTATTGGTATCTCCCTGTTCCTGAAGAATTAAGTAGTGATGCAATGAGTAAACCTCTCATACTTGTTCTTCAGTCACAGCACATGAAAAACTAGTGCTAGGCATTTCTTCTGCCTTTTTGGATCAGCTGAAGCTTCCCAGTACAAATAATTTTCAAGGGCAACCCTATAGATAACTATTTTCAGTAGCGAAGAAGTTGTGCAGAGGGATGGCCTTGTCTTTTCAGCACTGGCTGCTAACTTGACCCCAGGATCAATTTCAGATGTTTTTGTTGGTTGGTTTTGTTTTTAAACTCTTCAAGGAAAATATCTTAAGCTTGGTTTACGTTAAAGAGTAATTTACACACCACAAATGCCTCCTGAACCTTTCTGTTGAGCTAGATAATCATACCATCATGAAGTGATGTCAGTGCCCACTAGGAACATAGCTTTTCTGTTGAATCTCCATGATAGAACTGCACCCATTCACAGGAAAAGTCAATTGGGCTTAAACATTGGAATAAATATATCTCCCCCTCCACCAAATAACCTCCTTCCTTCTTCCCTTTGCTTGAGCGAACTTTGATCATTAAGCCTCTTATACCTTTTAACTGTGAGCAGGTCTAGTTTTGATATGATTTTATTCCTTAATTGTGGAAATGTTTAAAACAGTAAACCACCTCCAATTCAGCCTTTAGCAGTTGTTTTCAAGAAGTGCCTGAACCTTTCAAGAAATGCCGGCAGACCTTTTGCAACCCCCTTTAAGACTTGCTGTAAGAAGCGGAGGGAGGAGGGGGGAGTGTTTTTCTGTTTACTATGGTAACAGTGTTATTACAAGTAGTATTTCACCTCCCCACTGCAGTAACAGCAGCCTGGCATAGAGCAGTGTGATTGTCTGAGTAGTTTAGTATGGATAGCTTTTCATTTAGCCTTTGCTCTGACAGCCCATGCTCGGATAAGTGGTGTAGGCCTGTACAGGTGAAATCTATTCTCACATTTGCCTCAGGGGTGAGTGGACTGTAACAGAATTTTTCAAACCCGTTGGGCCCAACCGCAAAGCAGAGAATAAATGGCTGAAGTGCCAAGTCTCGACAGAAAAATCAATGCCTGGTTATACAGACATGACAGACCAGGTCTGCAATTCTCTTCATGAAAGTCTGTGCATTTAGCACAGTTCGTGTTAAAAACATGCTTTTTTTTGTCAGTTTGGGGATGTTGCATGCATGCAGTTAATTCCTTTCCCCCTTCTTGATTTTCTCTTTGTACGCAGGAAATTTACCTGCCCCTTGTGCAATCGAAGTTTCACAGAGAAGTGGGCCATGAACAATCATATGAAGCTTCACACAGGAGAAAAGCCCTATAAGTGCACATGGCCGACTTGCCATTATTCCTTCCTCACAGCATCAGCCATGAAAGATCACTATCGGACTCATACAGGTTTGGTTATGCTTTTCTTTTCTTGATATGGACAGGGAAGAGGCTATACATGGCTGTATTGGGAGTAATAATAAAGCTAGGGTTCAAGATATGCCTTTAACTCTGGAACCATTAAGGCAGAGTTGTTACTCTTGGGTATACACTAGCGGATATACTAGTTGCTTGTGTACACTATTGGGGTCTGTTCTGTAATATCTCTAACATCTCCAATGATGGAAGTGTGAAGAGAAAGGAGAAGGTCCCAACTATGAGATTCCCGAGGGCATATCTGTACTTCTTAAATGGGTAGGAATTTAAAGACTAACCTTGTACAGGACTACAGCTCCTAGAATTCTTGGTCAGAATTACTATTCCTTGCTGACTGAGAACTCAGGGGACTAAAGTTCAACACATCTAAAGGATGGCATGTTAGAGAAAGTTTTAGATATTTTTAATTCACTGATCCTGTGATTTTCCTTGAAATCATATTTAAAATAATTTAGATTTGTTTTCATGTTATTTTTTTTTAGGAAAAGAAGCTACCTGTACTACATTTTCTAATGTAATATTAATTTAATAATACTATTATTATAATATACAAATATCTCAATTACTAAAACTGTTATGAATAAGGTCTATTACATTTAAAAGAGCTGAACCAAGTGCCTGCATCTGGAAATGCAATGATTTCATCATGCAACTAAGTTGATTCAGAAGGCTGAGTTACACAATCATTATGTATCATTAGTGAAATCCTGCTTAGATACAAATATGTATCAAATTAAAAGGAGAAAATATTGTCTAAACAGGTGGACCTTTTGGAACTAATAGCAGACAATGCTGCAAAATTATTGTCTTGCATGTTAATTTTCATTGTATATTGGTTTTTATTGTAATGAGTAAAGCAGAGATATAAGTTATATTTAAACAAATGAATAAATATACGAAGGACAGGTTGCAGCAAGGAAAATGAACTAAATCTTTCTCTGTGAACCAGCTCTTACTGAAATATTATCCATTATTTGATACCAGCTGCTTCCAAGAATGCTGAGGCTGCATTCATTTTAAAGCAATATGGTTAAAGTTTAAATTAATGCCTTAATAAAAATCAGATTTATATAACAAAAGATGCAGAGTTTACTACAGCAGGAAAAAAAAGTTAATAGCTGTACCTTTGCTTTAAACTTATTAGAACAAAGATTCCAATGAAGATCTTAAATGTCTTTAATAATCGATCTCTAGTTTTAACCAAAAATAATACTAGCCACAGAAGCATTTCCAATTCAGCTTGATTCTTTAAGGAGAATATTAGAACTGTGCTTATAATGAGATAAGAAGGAAAACTCAGAAAGGCATCTGAGATTATAGTACATAGTTGAAACTGTAAGATAGGAGACAAATGATCTTAAAATCAAAATTCTCTAGGCATTTTGTAAGAAGATGAAACAGTGTTTCATTAAATTAAAAAAAAAATCCTGAAAAGATTTTACAATTTTCTGAAAATGAAATGAGTTGTTGCTAGAAATTATAGGTTAAAAGTTCTTTCAAGGCAGTTTGTAGGGAGCCTGGGCCTCCTTAGCTTCTTTGACAAGGGTGTTGACGATTTAAGGTCTCCAGCCTGCCCTGAGAGATCACTTATATCGAACAGCAGATGAAAAGCCAGTGCAGATGTAATTTATCGTCGGCGTTTCCTTCTAAAGAATAATTGTGGAGACTTGGTTAGATCAATAATATGGATTTTTGTTGTTAGGTCTTGTAGTCTGCACCATAATGAGAGATAGGGGACAGTGGCTGTTTTCTAATGGAAAATAAAGGATTGGTTTCCGTGTCTTTCTACATTTGAATGCAAAGTGGCACACTTGAAACTAATTCAAGTTGTTAAGAAAAGAACCATTTTCTATTACATTCCTGATATCATATAAACATGGCATGTTAGATCAGCCCCCTGTACCCCAAGTGATGTATTGCTCCATCTCAAAGTCTAAAGGTTGTAATTCCTGGAGGAAGAATGAATGTTTGTTAATGTATGGTTAAAGACTGAAATCATGTGCAGTGTATCCTCTGACATACATAAATGCAAGCACGATTGCATCTAATAACTGTTAGGCTTATATACATGCCTATGTTCAAACAAACAAGCTTTCAGCAACATCCATACAAAACTAACTCTAAAGCACAAAGGAAATGATGGAAAATGAAATAAAATAACCACTACCCCCCACCCATCCCAAGCCACAAATTCACTTATATGCCTGGAATGAATAATAGAAAAATAGTAAATGCCACCACATTTCTTGAAATTCTTGAAAACCCAGTAGTATTATTTCTTCCTCTCAGTCAATCAAGAACATTCTACTGGGATCTCCTTTGAATTAAAACTATAGAATGTATGGTATATAAAGAACATAGGTAGGTGGCATACTAAGTACAGTTTTGTTTGGATTCCTGATTATACAGTAAACATGTTCATTCATAGTTGGTGGTAGAGAATCAAGGTAGCATTCCATGTGTCCTTATTTGCTATAAGAAGAAAATGCTACTTCAATCAGGTCTTCCCACCCTTAAAGAAAAAATCCTTGTAGACACTGAATTGCAGTTCAGAATCAACTGGGTGTCTTAATTGAAGTTATTGGGCTAAGTAGTTCAAAAGATTTGTATTTCTAACTGAGTAATACTAAATTATAGCTATTTTTGTCATGTTCCCCTTTTTCTTTCCAGGTGGTATTCTGATGAACTCAAGTGCCAGCAGAATATAAAATGGTAGAACAGTTGGCAGAAAAATAGGCATTTACAGGGTTGTTGTTGTTTTTTTCCCTGGAGGGTCTTCTGACTTTTACCCCAGTATTAATAAATTTAAAATCATGTTGCTTTTAGTTGCTGTTTCCCTGGAATAACCTTTTCAGAGCGGAAATAAAAGTTTTAATTTTCAATCTTTTTATTTATTTTGTGTTTGCTTTGGTAAAAACTAGCTTTATTTTACCAGCACTGGAAATAATATCTGCCCTGCCCATCTGGGCCAAATTGCAGCTCATGCATGGAAAACATTTATATGGATATGATATTAAACAACAAGCTCTGATCTGTATGCACTGGAGAGGAGAATCATCGTAAAGAACTGCTTATATAGGATGATTTGTTCATTTGTTTTTGTTCTCTTATGCATGTATATTTATAAGTATTTTGCTCACCCAAGTTCTGTTCTTGATGTTTCTGCTAACAGCAAAGCTTTCCTAAGTGTCTTTGGGTAGTTAGTTTTTCCAAGAGCAGCAAGTTCCCCATCCCATCGCAACCTGTTACTGCTGCTGAGGTGCAACAGGAACTAAAAAGAAGGCACAGAGCTTTATGACAGTAAGAAAAAAAAAGAAGAAATAGCAAATCTGAGAGCCCTCCTGGATCAAATAAAACCCTGTCTAGTATAGCACTTACGTTTCATGCACTGGACAGCCAGTTACCCTCAGGAATCTCATAAACAAGACATAAAGACAGCACTCCTCCACCATTGTGGTGGCCCAGCAACTGATTATTCAGGAGCAAACTGTTTCACAATCTACTGGTAGCTCTTAGCTATGAGGAATGTACCCTTTGATGTATTTAGCCTTCAAAGTGGAGGGGGAAAAGCACAGTGTTTATTGACGCATAGTGAGCTGAATCCCGTTAGTGGCCTAGGAATCAGGAGCGACTTAGAGATAGAGAAGCATAAGGCTTAAATAAAAAACTGCAAAGTATGTGCAAATATGGTATCAGTGGAGAGGGAAAAAGTGCTTGGGGGCAGGATTCTGGAAGCATTAGAACTGAATAGAATGGCAGCTCAGTCTAAGGATGGGATGGAAGGGCTAAAGTTGTGGTGGAAAGGTGGCATAACATTGATCCTTAGCTGACAAAATCTCTCAAACCAGTACTAGCTGCCATGCTCCTCTAAGTCTTTAAGGTATACGTCAACTAATGAAAATGGCAGAAAAATATAAAGTTAAGCTGCTGTATAGAACGTACATTCATAAGGAACAAGAAAGCAGATGCCTGTGTTGTTAAGACCAATAGGAATTCAGAAACAAACCTCTTAACTCCCATACCGTAAATCCTCCTTCCCTGTATAAAAGCCGTTCTGCCATTTATTTGAAATACTTTCCCAGTTCCTTTAATTCCCTGCCATTGGTGCATGGGTGGGAGGGTACAATTTGTCTCCAAATGAGCCAAATGACTCGTTTGTGTGTTAACGCTGTCTTATAATTTCACTGGCTCTCTCCAAGGTTAGCATTATTATTCTATAATACCATTCTTCGTTGGCCTTGTGGGATGAATCTGCCTCACATGCCTGGGCTTTACTGACTAAAAATGCTACTGCAGAATGATATACTGCATTTATAAACTGCAAAAGGCAAAATTTTATCTGGAATAAAAATACTTTATAAGTGCACATTTGCACACTTTTAACAAGTAGCAACCTTGCCAAATCTATCTTTTAATGGTTTCTGAGGCTTAGAATAAGGACATATCTTTAATATGAACAGCGTAAGTCCTATTTCAATTTCTGAAGTAATCCCTAGACTTGTTTTTTTCTTCATTATGAAAGTTTTAGAAACATAAACAGCACTGAGCTGCCATTGGTACAGAATAATGTAGGTTTTTATTGTTGCCTGTTTTCTTTTCAGGAAATAATTTAATTTGTATAATTTACTGGGAGGTTTCTGAAGAAGAATGTGATTAAGTTAGTTAAAATTTGTTCAACATCTTTCTTTTGTAAAACCAAATATATTTTTTATTTAAGGAGATACAGCACACACAATCACACACACACATTGTGTGTAACTGTATATTAACTTTTTTAGGCAGCCTTTCCTGAGCACAGAAAGGCCAGATGTATGGGAATTGTAAAAAATCAGGATATGCATAAAAACTGTTCAAGTGAATAAAGCAGCCCCATCTGGAAGACATCTAACAGAAATGAAGTTGTACAAAACCATTCCATTGATAATAAAGCTAATTTTTATGGGTCTGACAAGTATGTAATTATGTTCAGTGGTGCTTTTCAGATTTTATCACAGTCAATAAACCGCAGTGGTAATTTCATTCCCATTTGACATATTTACATGGAAACATTTGATTGGAGGAATTAGTAACCCTGAAAGCCTTGATAGATATGTTTTAATGATCTGTGACCTCTGCAGTCCCTCATCTGTTTATTGTTGCAACAGGCGAGAAGTCATTCCTGTGTGACCTTTGTGGCTTTGCTGGTGGGACACGTCATGCCCTCACCAAACATCGGAGGCAGCATACAGGTCAGTTAAACTCTCTTTTATCCTTCAGTATGTTCTCAGCTGCAAAGGGCTGTCATCCAGGCTAGAGAATAAAGGAAATCATACAGCACATTAGAATCCAAAGAGTGTATCTCTTTACTGTTCATTTTTTGTCTTTACAAATTGATATGCCTAGAGTCTATATTGAATGCTTTTTTTAATAACTTGTTTTATTTTTTCCTTAAGACAGAACACTGAATAGCAGGTGTCTCTGTGATTCATGGCCTGGCTAAATTATGTATTATATAAAGGTTTTCTTAAAAACTGCCCACAAATTCCTAAGCAAAGAATAGGAATTTGGGATGTTTAGATGGAACGTTTTCTACTGAGTCATTATTTCAAGCCACATAGGGTACCAAGCATGTTGTATAGACTATCCAAAGCTTCATATTTGGTTGGTTCATAAAAACATTGAAATGCAGATTATATTAACGTGTCCTGAGAGTGGCTTCTAAGCTAGAGGACAGGAAAGTAGTCCATAGGTAATACCATTTTTTTAAAGGAATCCAGGAAATTACAGCTAGTTATTTTAACTTCTTACTGAATACATTGGTAGAAAGATGGAATTGTTGTTAAAGATAGAAGTGCCAAGTATGTAGAAGGAGAGATCTTGCTGAATCAGCATGGCTTCTGCAGAGAGAAGTTTTGCCTCAGTAATCTTTTATAGATCTTTGGGAATGTCAGCAAGCTGGTGTGTAAGGCTGATTTTGTTGACATTGTTTACTTGGACTTTTTTAAAAAAGAAAACTCTTGACAAAGACCTGCATCAGAGATATTTGAACCACATCTGAAATAATGAGAGAAAATGATGGCCCAATAACTGGTTAAATGATAAAAAGAAGAGAGTACGA
Organism: Python bivittatus; assembly: GCF_059951505.1. Classification (NCBI taxonomy): domain Eukaryota; kingdom Metazoa; phylum Chordata; class Lepidosauria; order Squamata; family Pythonidae; genus Python; species Python bivittatus. The sequence goes on along the minus strand of NW_028277113.1, from coordinate 24,464,753 downwards.
ATAAAAGAATTGTTCTCACAAAGGAAGAGTGTAAACTGTTGGACTGGTACTATACTTAAAGTTATTCTTAAATTATTAGAACAGTGATGGATTCACTCTGTCTACAGCACCAATTTATTTCAGGAATCAAAACTAAAAAAGAAATGGTGAAGAGCTCTTGAAGGATCTCTGAAACTGGAGAAATAGAAAGAAAATGGTCTTCAGTATAAGCAACTGTAAAATAATGCATATGGAGGCAAAATATCCTATCCTCATTTATGTACTGATAGGGTTTCAATGGGTGCAATTGACCAAAAATGATGTTGGATTGTGATGAAAATGTTGACTTGGTTGTGAAGAAGTCAGTTTCAGGAGTGAATTTCTGAAAAGAATAATAATTTTAAAAATCCAGTCGATTTCTCAATGAATTTATAAAATTGTAGTTACTGTGGACAATTGAAATTCTGTGAACATTTTTGATCATTCATCTCAAACAAGATATTGTAACGTTGGAAAGGATACAATCAAGGAGCTAGAGGAAGTCCTCTATTAAGAAGGAATACAATCTTCATGGCATTTTAGCTTACAAAAATGGCACATTAGGGAGAACATGCTAAGGTATATAAAATAATGTTTTGTGTGAAAAAAGTAGACAGGCCTCTCATAATACTAGGATCTTGGATCACCCAATGAAATTTGGAAACACTGATTTTCTACCATAAGATATGATAAACATGGACTTTCTTAAACAGAGATTTGATAGATTCATGGAGTAATAAGGATAACAGTAGCTATTACTCATGATGACTATATATTACCTCCATTACGACAGATAGCATGTCACTGAGTACCAGCTGAGGGACTAAGTATTCCATATGTCAGCTGCTCTAAAGCATAGGCTTAATTTCAAGATATTTTCAGATAATTTATATCATTTGGCACCAAGTGTATGAAAGGTGAAGAAGACAAACAAAGGTAGATTTTCCTCCTGACCAATATCATACGTTGCATGCATAATAATGTGCAGGAGCAGCCTGTTTGAGCAAAGCCATGTTTATGCACAAAAGTTTTCTTCTCTAAATATAGATACTTGGATTGACCAGATTAAGGGCAAAACTTGAGAATGAAAAGTAAAAATAAAATGGAGGTGTGAGGAAGGGTGGATATGAACAATGCATAAAGGGAAAAAGGCTGTAGTTCCCTGACTTCTGGACTATTTAGAACCCTAAGCCCTGTGCAATCAAGGTTCTCTATCTAATGGAGGGTTGTAAGTTTTCCCTATCAACCCTGGGAGATCAACTAAAATCCAGGATCCTAGATTTCATCTTCATGCTTAATGCTTATACTTCAAATACTTAAAATGGGTTTTAATTATAAAAACATTCCATAATTTACAGGTTTTGTCAGCTAGATTTTGTGTGATGTATGTGTATTTATATGTCTTTTTACATGCACCCATTTGTTTGCTCAATAATTGAGTCCTTGCATTTGTTATTGGAAAGAATGATAATGTAGATATAAGAAAGGAGTAGTTTTCCTTTCTTAAGCACACCATTTAGAAAGCTGATAAGTGCAATGGCAGCCTGGTTTGTCAAATCAGATCTTGTTCACATCACTTGATTATAGGCATGAATATTTGAATTTAGCCCTTTGATTAATGTTGTGTTTAAGATGGCTTGAAAATTGGTGCTATAGTTATCATGTACTTCTCATGCATAGTTATTGCAATAATCCAATAATGAACATGCATGTCTGAATCAGTGTTCACTCATACCATGTTTCAAATGTTAACAATAGGGAGCCATTTTTATACATTCCTCTGTAGTGTAGAGAAATAGGAAGATATGTACTACAGCACCATGTCTAATTTGCATCACTTGCCAATGCATAATTGGCATAATTTAAATAAAATTTGCATGTTATTGTGGAAATTGTGATGTTATTTGTGCCATCTCTATTGTGAAATTAGAAATGGCAGTTCTTAGAGGGCTTTCTAGATTATCATTGGTTGACGGAGATAACTGCTTTTATTTGGACTTCAGCTATGAAATGTTAAAAAATGTATGTACTGGCAGATAAAGGTCAGTTTCTTGGCAGGCTGTGAAATGTGATAAAGTTTTTCAGTTAGCTAGGTTGACAAAAAAGCCCTTGTATTATTAACCTCAGTTGTTCAAATTATGGGTAAGCCTTTTGAAACCATGAGATAGAGAAATCATGAGACTGGAAGACATAATGAATCGAATATATATTAAACTTACCCTCTTTCTGAAACTCATATCATGCAGCTGCCTTTTGTACAATTTTGCTTTTTTGGTTTGCAAGCTAGAAACTTCATTGTTCTTAAAATCCATTTTCCCAGTTCGGGAACTATTCCAATAGTTGTACTATTGGGGAAGGAATGAGGAGTGAGATTCTAGATATTTTAAGGCCTGCATTCTCTTCCACACAATATAATTTCTGTACAGAAGTGAAATGACTTGTATACTGTATAGAAGATCTTGTGCGCCTCATATATACCTATCATGGGTAGAAAACATGCTTGTGGCTATTACCCTGAATGTACACTCAGTTAAAAGAAGTCTGTCGATTGGATGAATGCCCCAGTGGATGATACACAGAGTAAATTAGACAAGTGTCTCAAGTGATTCTTCCCTCAGTGCAGCAATGACCTTAATTCTCTTCTAATGTACATATATTCTCATAGTATCAGGTTAAAGAATATATTATTCATAATGATAGTCATATTCACTCACTTTTACAATATTCTGTTTTATTCTTAATTTTGAACAGCCAAGCTTCTTAATAAGGTTAGCCTTATATTTGAATACTGAACTTTTCCTGCTTTCATCTTTCCTGCATTCAGTGTCTTCTGGTACTGTTCATCATAGTCATAATCACATATTGTTGTGTGGAACCTTAAATTTATTCCCATGGCAAACTTGTGAGGCAGTTCAGTATGCACATTTTACAAGGTGACTTGAAGCTGACTTGTATGTGGCCACACAATGATTTGATTCACACATGATACTATCCCATTATTTGCTAAGTAAACCATAATTGACTTGGCTTACACCACATGCTAAGTGATCAACACTGCTTTACAAGCCACAGTGGTTTACTTTCCACAACATGCTAAACCAAAAACAAACTATGTTTTGGGTTAGCACAATACGTGAACCCAGCCAGTGTCCATAGAACTGAAGGGATCTGCACCCATTTCTCTGTGATGCAATTCATGCTCTCTCAGTTCATATTCTGTAGAGAACTTATATGTTTTACATGTCCATGGAGACAATATTGTGTCTTTCACCTAAATATGGAAATATTTCTTTCCTTCCTATTAAAATAGCTGATTTTACAGAGTGAGTTCTAATCAGTGTTGCAAATTCAAGTTGGCATTTATTTGTTTGTCCCACCCTGGCAGAGTATCTAAATGCAGGCATTTACAGGTTATAGATCATGGAGTCTACATCTAGCTGGCCTAAGTTTATGTTTTATGTCACAACCAGAGGCTTGTTATTACTTTGCTATTAACTTTATGCTATATAGGACAGTATCTTGGAGACAGAGGGATCTGTCTTTTTGGCATTTATCCGCCTCTGTGGCACAAACAATCAAAGATGATTCTTTCACAGAAAAATTACCTATTCCTCCTGTTTTCTTCCCAAAAAGCAGTACAATGTACCTTCCACTGGATTCAGTATACTCAGGCTGATGTCATGGCTCTTCCCTCCCCCATTTCTTTTCCTTTTGTTTGTTGCACCCTGCTTCAGAATACCATTTTGTTTTTGTGTTCTTTGACATAGCTGTCCTTGTACACAGAGTACCCAAGCAAATTATAGACAGGTTTGAAGGGGATAGGTATCAAAAGTGGTCTAAATGGCTTAAATAATTCCCTGCTGCAATACAAACTGTCTAGGGGGTTGACACAAAACATCTCCTGGTTCAAGATTTACTTTTATCACCTGTCACAGACCCTTGATTCAAGGGCAAGACAGCCGATCTTCACATGCAGTTCAGGAATCTTGGCCAGCTTAATAAGCCTCCCCACTCCCCTCATCTTCTAGGCATCTGATGAATTGATATCCACCAGAGTGCTTTTCTTGTCTGACAGATACTTGACAATGTGGGAGGATTGACTTTGTGTTTTACTCTTTACTATGTATCTCTCCAATTCTTTCACTTTTCACACTTTGTATATTTTCCTTCTGCATGTGTCCCTATAACTATTTAGAAGAGTAGACTTTGAAGAGTGAATTTCTGAAGATTTGAGATTTTTATTCATGCCTGGTCCCAAGGAGGACTGTATTTCCTTTGCTGATCTAGAAAGGATTGTTGTCTTACACACTAGTTTGGGTATGGATTTTACCTGGATGGTTTACTTGAAGCAGAATCTGTATTCTAATTGGCTGTTTTGTGCCATTGCTGTTTTGATAAAAACGTATGTCCCATATCCTTTTTACAGGGTCCAGAGCCGTCCAAAGATGTTATGGCAGACCAGCAGCTTTTTAATGCACATTTTTTTTATTATCCCCTCCCAAACAAAAACATTAAAAAAAAAACTATACCCAGGCCCCACTCCCATTCTCTTTAGCATCATTACCGTTTCCAGGTCCTATCCAGTGCAGTCCAATGGATTTTTTTTTTTCTTCAAAAAAGTTAATTGTTTGTCTCCACTCATGATAGAAGGGGATGCATGCATCATTAGAAGCATGAACAGCAAGTACAGATTCTAGCAAACAATATATTCAGGGTGATTGAAATTGCATATGCAGTAATTTTAGTAGAAGATAGCAGCTAAATACTGTAGATCAGGCAATGCAACTACAAACCCTTAAAACTAAAATTTTTCCCACCGTATGGGTCTGCAAAGTGCTACACGGCCTTCCCATTTGGGCCATCACAAGCAGGTTTATGAAGACTCTGATGAGATGACATATCTCACTGTTGGTTGCAATACTGTTTCATGGCTTATGAGATGTACAGATGTGTTGTGGACCATCACTGGCAGGCATTTATTTCCTAAAATAAAACTCGGGTCACACTTAATATTTACATGTGGAAAATAAGTAAAGCACTATTTAGAATTGATGCTTGGATGGCATGTTTAAGAAGAAAAGGGTCATCCCTATCAGTGGCCTGTCCTCCTAAGTCCTATCCTCTTTTAACATCAACTTTTCTGGGTTGAGCCAGATGAATAAACAGGCTTTGACTTATAATCCTTTGCAAATTAGAATGATTTTCCATTTACAGTTTTAATAAGCATTCCTATATTTTGAAGCAAACTTAGTTAACAACTAGTCTTCCTGATTCATTGACCACAGACTTCATCACCACTACTGTGTTTTTATATGAAATATGTATATATTATAGTATACATAATTTCATTCACATTATTATTGTGCCATTCATTGTTCAGCTTACTTATGTAAAGATAAGACTTACCTCTCTCCCATCATCTCAGTTTGCCCTACCAAACCTAGCAGGGAAGGTGTGCTTCAGATCCCTTCCATTAAACAATGTCATCTTGTTGGATCCTAGAGGCATGCCTTCTCTATGATGGCATCTGCCTTATTAAACAACATCCTTCCAGAAATTAGGATGGCCCAGACTCTGTTAACCTTTTGTAAGGCATTATGAACCTGGCTGTTCCGCTAGCCATGTGGCCATGTAGTTAGGTGAGCTCTGCTAGTTAATATGATATATTATTCTTGAGTTGGATTGTGTTAATGGCCTTGGGTGTTTGGTTTTGCTAATTATTTTGTGGTGGTTTAAACACTTTTAGGAGATGGGTGGCCTTACAAATTGTAAAAATGGATGGATGGATAAAGGAGTTATAAATGCATTTTTCAAAATATATGATGTAGACAATTGGTTAATTGTCATATGTCATAAGCCAATCAAGTAATGTGTTACAGTATTATTTACATCTTCCTACTAAGAAAAATATGCTGCTTAAGAAAACACAAGGGATCAGTTGAACAATCTTCATGGTTCTTTTCTCCAAATATTGTCTTGGGATCAGCGCAGATAAAACATCTGCTTCCTCTAACTATAGCTAGTCAGTTGTGCCATTCCTTTGCCCAATCCATCTTTTTTGCTAGAGACGTTTGGCCTTTTTATGCTGTTCTTAACCATGGTAAATACCATTGTTGGCTAAGTTAATGCTATTGACTGACAGTGCTTTTTGATCTTTAATTATAAGAAATGAACCAGGTTCTGGACTTGGGGTTAGATAGATGCCTTCTTACTATTATAGGTTTGTATCATGAGATGGGGGGCAGGGGAAGAGAAAGTAGGCAAGGGATATATAAAAATGAAACACAAACTGAAACACACACTGAAACACAGTCTCCAAGTCTTGTGTACTTACATGCAAAGTCACAATGCTAGTACAAAAGGCAGAGCATGAATTGTGAAATTATGATGCATGTTTCATCATTTTGGCATAATTGTATTAAGAACAAATGCTTGTGCCTGTCATCCCTTAGTTTCTTATGTTCAAATTCCCTTATCTTTTAAGCAAAAATTTATTTTGTTTTTTAAAAAAAAACATTGGAAGATTTCACTGATGTTACTTTACAGGGTTGGGGGATAGGAAGAGTGTATAAAAATAAAAAAAGGTGGTTGATCTATGTTGCTAACACAAATGTGAAAATTGTGTGTGTGCGCGCATGCATGTATATCAACTTCCATGAAGTATGGAGAACCTGATGAATATGAAAAGACAAGCTTCATGCATATGGCAATCCTGAGGCAGTTACTATGAAGCTACAGAAATACTTGAACAGTTTGTGCCTTTATTCAAAGAGTCTCATGAATTTTTGAAGACAGTGGCTTATGTGACCTACACAGATCCTGTTTGTATGATCAGTTCCATTTGCTCATTTCAGTCTTGCACATCTAGGCATTTATAGGTCAATGTAATAAAGAGAGAAAATTTAATAATATATGTGTTTTATCCAGATGAGTGGCTCACTTTGCGTTTCTATTTCTCATGTGAACTGCACTTTGACTTTTAATGTGCAGTTACATTACTTGGCACTGAATTTAATGTATTATGTAGCCTCATTCTTTCACCTTCCCCCAACCCAGCGCCAAAAAGAAAAATATTCCATATAAAGTATAACTAACCCAGTATGCTTTGTGCCTTTTCATTAAATGCTTATTAGGAGAGAATGTGATGTTTGAAGAGAATTGTTATTAACTTCTAACAAAGCTAGTATTTGTAGGAATGTTCAGAATTTAATTACATGAGATTTTCAGTAGTAGATTTTATTGGAAGTGAGCTATCTCACTAACTTTCCTGAACACTGACCATTCTCTCAAAAAAGATTGTCAATTTGTTCTTCATTCTTCCTGTATTGTTGAAGGAAGGTTTTTGTTTGTTTCAGATTAATCTCAGTGGACCTTTCTTATGCTCCTGTATAGCTTCTGCTCAAGATATTCTTCATTGGCATCTCTTTTCATGCATACATTTACTGTCTTCATTAAAAGGAGCAGGAACACCATCTTGAGTGAAACCTTTGTATCTATGTATGAGATCCATGTATGACAGTCTAGATTTGAGATGTAATTTATACTCAGCCCCATCCAGAAGCAAAAACTGTAAACACTTGTATATTGCTTTATCTGTTTGTTAACTTTAAAATGCTTTTAAAAAATAATAACCTGGAAGCAGTGGGCCTTGGAAGCAGCAATACCGGCAGAATGAAACAAAATGAGCAATAAAATTAGAACATACTGAAAAATTTAATCTGCAGTTTAAAAAAATTACAAGAATTAAATTAATTATTAATTACATTCTATGAGAGAGAGAGTCAGTGTGGTGTAATGATTAAGGTGCTGGACTCATGGGGGAAACCCAGATTCTAGTCCTCCCTTAGGCATGGAAACCAGCTGGGTGACCTTGGGCCAGTCACTTTCTCTCAGTCCAAATCAGTATCAGGGTCTGTGACATGCTGGCTGAAAAATAAAGATCCAAGTTGCATCATGTATTGATAGCTTCTCTGTGAGAACAGCGAGTGCAACATGAAACAAGAGGACCCTGCTACTAAGTAGGACAAATGCTAGAAACAACAATTAAATCCTAGGACAGAATCATCTGGTTGCACCTAACACTTATAGAAGAACTAAGGTTTGGTATTCAGTGAAAAGAAAGCAAAGATAAAGATAAAGATAAGGTGGGAGTCCTTAGGAAAGTCCTTCATCCTGCCAGTGATAGACATTATGCAAATCTACACATTTCTAATCTGAGTTAATACCTCAAAGTCTTGCTTGAAGAATATCTGCATATTTTATTCTTCCAAGTAATTGCAAGTATACATGCATTCACCTCTTAACTGTTGCAAAGTTTCCTGAAATTTCTGTGACAGCTACAATACCAGTGACATCCGACAGCAGCAGGATGGATTGATTTGCAGTAAATTCTCTGGACAAGCTGCTATATTCACATCATTAAAATGGGATAATATTGTGGTTATTGTGAAAATAGGGTCTATCAAGAAGTGTGTATTTGTGCATTCTAGTCTTTATGTTGTGGGAGCAAATTCTAAGTAGCATTATTATGTTCTGTACCTTGGGTAGAGACCTAACTTTGTTAGTCTAGTGGGCATGTGTCAGCATAACTGGGTGAACACATTGCATATAGGATCACATTCTCTCCTTGAGGATATGCAGATGGTATTTGGGATCTTGACATCCTTTGATGAGCACAAAAAGAGAAACTTTTTTCTCTCGGTCAGAGTTGCAACGGGTATAGTCTACTTTCAAATACCTGGTGATTCCTTCCTATTCTGCCTTGTTCTAGGTTTGTTAGCTGTGCCCTTTGCACTAGCTATTGAGAGCAATTGGAAAAGTATGAGCTTGTACATTATTAATACTAAAACATTCTAATTCATCATTTCATGAGAATGTGGCCACTGAATTGATGTTTACCAGAGACTAGTCACCATCAATACATATTTGAAAGTAGAAATCTTTTTGTTCCAGAATATCCTCTCATGAACACTGTTGCAGTCATCCATTCTCCCACTGACATACACACATGCACGCGCGCACACACCCCTCCGAGAAATCATGAAAGTGAAGTTTTGAAAGTGACACATGTTATTTCTCCTGTTACTTTCACCCAGTGTCTTCAACACAGATTATCGTATTAAGGCTATGTGCAAATTATTTGTAAATGTGCAAATTAGGTTGTTTAATATATGCATAAACTTGGCTGAGCTACTTTGCCGTAATGGGAAATTTAGATTAAGCTGTTAAAGGTATACTAGCAGAACTGCTCTCAGAGCTGTTTTTGATTCAGAGAAATGAGTGGATTATTTTGAACTAATATAGTGCTTGTTCTTATTTCTCCTTTTTCTGATTGAACTACTGCCATTATAGTATTTTGTTCACCCAATGTCTTTCCAGTCAAGTGCTTGTAGGTATCCACATGCATTATTGTGTGATAAATTGTTGAACATCTGTTCAGTCTGAAAACTAACTCAGTCCTGTCTTTTGAAATTATGTTGGCTTGAGAACTGAAAGTGGGAAAAGACATTCACATTCATATGTGGAGGCCTACTTGGGGGTAAGGTGCAGAATATAATATCACTTTTTCTTGAAATCACTTTTTCTTGAAACTGTTACTGTGAATCCACTTTATGGTCTAGGCATCATATATAGCATAAACCTAGTAACCACTTAATAGTACTAGTTGATTATATGTTCTCCATACTCTGTTACTATGCTTCAAGTTGTAACAAAGATTGATCTTCACCATGCTGTTTACTAAAAGTAGATAAACATTCAATGGAATAGCACATATGCAAATTAATTCATAGCAGATAATTCATATGGCTGCTAAATACATACAATTTAACAGTGACTAGTGGTTGACAAGCCCCAGTGATAGCAGAATCCTTTAAGCAAGAGAAAAACAGTTAATATAGGTAAAATGCACATTAAGGTAAGTAAAATAGTTTGCACTTAAGTTGTATATTTTTTAGATCTTCCATTTTTCACTCTTGTTAGATCATTGTTAAAAATTAAAAAGAATAGCCTTGCTTTTTCTACTTCTAAAATTGAATCATTTTTATTTTTTTTCAGGAGAGAAGCCATTTAAATGTGATGAATGTAACTTTGCCTCTACAACCCAGTCTCATCTGACCCGACACAAACGTGTACATACTGGGGAAAAACCCTACAGATGTCCTTGGTGTGACTACAGGTATTGAGATTGATAGTGACAATATAGAATTGGCAGAAGATCTGATTAGTCAGTGAGTTTCATATAAACTGACAAATAATGTATATCCTAATAACATCCTCATAGGTGCAGAATTTAACGAAATTAAGAAAGGACTCGATCCAGTTGTGTGTGTGGGAGCCTTGTTTTGAAGACTTTTATATGAATCACAGAGGTGCTAATGCTGTTTATTTCGCAGATGCTGTGAAGTCTGCTAGAATTCTCTGTGGAGGGACTGTTGATCTGCATTGCCTTTTCAGATCAGCTGCAGTTTTGGAAAAAAAATGGTTGAGTTGCAGCCATGACACTAAAAAAGAAAGTCCCCAAAGAATTAAACAGGCCCATTGTCCATTAAATATTTTAAACTGAAGCACCTGCCTGTCACTTTAGCAATACTGATTTGGTTTATTTGCTATAGTGTTGTTGTCCCCAGCATCTCGTCCTCCCCATGGTACCATGGAAAATATTCTGCATGATTCATAGCCAGGAATTGATATCCTTGTCTTAATTAGGAGAGGGGTTCAGTGGCTGCAGTTTTGCTATTTTTCAGATTGATGTTGAAACACAGCTTGTCCTTTATAGATGTTAGAGGTTACTTCTTGCATGAGTGGAAATGTTAATCCCAAAATGTTCTTGCTAATCTTGTCTTGATGTTTATGCTGTTTTAAATCTACCTGGGAGTATTGGCTGGGATGGAGATAGAGAGAAAGGTGACAAGGGAAGATCTTTTTCAAAGATTTGGCTTCATGTCCCTGTTATCCCATGTTCAGTTCAACAGTAAACTATGTGATTTCTGAGAGCTAATTCTCTTTCACTTTACAGTCCTTGTTACTGGGAATAAAAACAAATGTGGAGCCTTAGAAATGAACTTGCTTTAAATAAAAGTCGAATTCAGTTCTTAGGAACATATTTTGCACAGTATAATGAAATTTTAACGACTGTAATTTTTCACAAGAAGTAGAACACTGACTTATTTTAAGTCACTGATACACCTTTAATAAAGTGCTACTAATGCTACAGAGGCGGCATTATGTAAGTTGCCATCTGCTTGGTGATTTGTTTTGCTTTGTTTGTACTATTTTGTAAAATAGCCAAAGCAAAATAGAAGAATCAAAGTGGGTTTTTTATAGATAAGAAATTTAAAAACCCAGATCTGCAAATTGCATTAATTTTACAAATGTACCTTTCTAAAAATATGTCATATGTGAAGGATATCCTACAAGATAAATAGCATGCATTTTTAATATACTTATGTGCATTAAAATAAAACATTTTACATTTACCATGTATTATAAACTAATTAAACAATACGTGGTATGGGATTATAACCTCTGATATCAAATGCAGAAGGATTCATTGTGTAGATTCAGCAACACTGGCCTTTTGAGTGAGAGAGGGATTCCACTGAGACTAGTTTTCTCACATTGGATAGTTTCCCTGGAGGATCCATAATTCCTGTTTATTTTGTATGTACTCATACCTTTTAAGTAAAAACCTATATTGTAATATGTTCTGTGCATGCCAAAGTAGTTAGAACAAAACCGAAATGAAGGTGCTCTTTTTATATTAAATCAATTTCAGATAATTTGATATGTCAGCAAATGTACTTCTTCCTGTTGTTTCTTAGTTTAGCAGAGGACATGTTGAGTTTACCTTAGCCTTTATCAAAAGAACACATAAAATATGTACTTGTGTTAACAAGGAAGGCCATTATATCAAATGGCACCATGGTGTGCATTGCTAATCTTTATCTTCCAATTCTTTACACATGATGTGCAGGTAATAACAACCTTTCTTATTTACAAACAGTCTTAAATTTATTCATTTCCAGGCAGTGATGCATGAATGCTTAATGGTCATATAAAATATGACTAGGTTAGAAATACCGTCAGTAAAGTAGCTTTTAGAACAAAAATATGAAGAACAAATCTTTCACCTTAAACTTGTTCTCATATTGCTTAAAACTAATTCCATTTGGATCAATGATTGATATTTACAGTGTTTTAAATATCAGCAAGGTAACTATAAGATGCATATGAAATACTTGTTAGTGTGTGTGCATAAATGGATTTTTCACTCACCTGTTCTGGTGGTAGCACTTATGGATACTTCTTTAATAAGGCTTCAGAAATTTCTGAAATGGTCTTCCATGTTACATAAATAGATGGTACTAAAAGAGAAGGCATGTGGCACCTGATGTACAGACTTCCATGTCAATCATGGGGGAAGGGGGTTAATGGAATACCCTTATTGATGTGATCATGAGTGGTGGGTATAACAAACAGTTTCTGGTTATCTTACCAGTTTTTCTTTTGATTTGTTGCTACTGATTATTGAATGCCAGATTGGTCTGTAACAATTCTAGGTGAGCAGGCCAAACTTGGTATGTGTAACTGAGAGCTAAATAGGGAAGAGTTAATCTTTCCAGTTTTCTTTTTCTGGGTACTGTTGCAGAGCCAATGTACTTCTTATATATGTTCCATCTCCATTTTTGCTAAAGTAAAATTTAGAAGAGAAATCAAGCTTCATTCTTCTTCTATTTGTCTATTACTAAAAATATATCAGAGACCCAAGTGTAGTAATCTATAATCATTCTTTTTTAAAAAAATAGTAATCTCTTTAGCACAACTTTACATATGGTCTAACATATAAATAATTGTTGCATCTTATTTATACTTGCTCTCTACAATTTCCAGGCTTCTATTAGAGTTGCTATTTCAAATGCTGGCCTTTATATGATGTGCTTTATAAATTGCAGCCAGTTCTTCTGTTAGTACTTAAAGAAGCAATCACAGATTTCAAAGGCCCTGACAAGCAGAATTGTCAACACAACATTTAATTGGGAGAAGAAGAACAAGCTACTTGCATTGCTTGTGCAGCATACTATCTAGAAAAATCACATTGGGGTAGCATTAAAAAATGTTCTGCTTCTTATTATGCCTTCTTTTCTTGGCCAGAGGCAAGTATCAATATGGTAACTACCTTGTAAAGAAATGTGTGCTTATTTGAAACCATGATTATCTCTTAAAAAGCATGCCCAATCCTGAAAACAGAGTTTTTTCAGTAAAGTATTTTGTATTTCAGAAAACAGCTCCAAATCAAGCACAATGCTTCTCATTTCTTTTCTTTCTTTTTTTTATGAGTTAAAAATACTAGATATTAACTCTGTCAAATCACACATCAAGGATAGGATGGACAAATACGTTAATTTTTTTAAAAATCATGTACCTTAATAATCTTTATATTTAACAATGGCAAAAAAAAAAAAAAAGAATCCTCTAGAGGCTTTCTGGCATTCTATGTAGGAACTGTATTTTTTGTTGAGTGCCTTTCAGAAAAATAAAACAGATGTTACAGAAGTTCTAAGATGGATTCTGTATATTATACTCCATATCGTTCTATTACCGTATTGTATATTCTACATTGTACTAGCATATTATAACTCTATACTCAATTAATCTGTGAAGAAGACAGTTTTGATCCACTGCTTTTTGCTTTCTGAACCATTTCTATTATTTCATTTTTACTCTTATATTTCCAGGAATGCTACCCAACAAATCTGATCACTATATTTAAAGTAGGAGCATAAGATTAAACTAGACTGGTCATCTAGTTTAATATTATGCTTCTATTTTAAATATAGCAGAGCATTCAGGCTTATGCCACAGTACCAGAAACATCATTCACTGTTTTGCAAGTTAAAGAAATGCAGAAGTGTACTTGCTTGCTGCTACTTTTTATTGATAAGGTGGTTGTATTTGTCCCATACTCTTTTGGAGGCTGCACAAGGTCCAGTTGCAGAATAGGGACTTTTGTTAATGGCAGCTACTTGCCCCCCTCCCCGACCATCACCACCAAAGTGGGTGGTGTGGATGTCGCAGTGATGAAGTAGGAAGACTTTAGTACATGATTCAACTTTCTGCTCTTTTATACCATTTAGCATTTGATTGGATAGCTGAATTCATGTTTTCTCAGTTTATGAGTATGAAAATATCTGTCTTGAACAAATTTGGAGTGGCGTTTTTACTGTTCCACAAGAAAAAAAGGAGACTTGATTCCTGTAAACAAATACTGCAAGCCAGTATCATTGTCAATATTTTTTTCTTGCGACTCTCCAAAGGCTGCTAGGTTAGTAATTCAAGTTTGCCAGTTTGCTTTTTGGATTCATTGTGAATAGGTCTTCAGAATAATTAGAAAATGTTTATCTTTTAACCCAGTTTGGTTTTTCCGTGTTTAAGATGTACAGTGTTATATATTTTATTAAATTTGAGTTAAATCTACTTTATGTTTTTCTGATATTGTCAGATCATTATATAGATGTTTAATGTTGAGTTTTAAAATATTCTAATATAAATTTGTTTTGTGATATAATTATAATTGTGATATAATTAAAAAGTAAATAAGCCCTGAGATCACCAAGTAATTAGGGTAACCATTTTGAAAATGAAATGACCTTACTATTTTCCACATAAGAATCAAAATAAACATGTTTATGGTTCTTTAATCTCTATTCCCATTATGGAAGGACCACAGTTATCTTTGGGGATGGTCATTCTACATGGAATATCTCTGGACAGTCCCTTGTGTAGTAGTTAGCTTTTATTCTATATACATGGTGGTAGAAATGCAAGCCTTGCTAAGAAAAACATAAACTATCTTTTGACAGTACTATTTTGGCAGTATTCCCCAAGCAGTTGAGCTATTATCATGTAATGAAGTTGTTGTGTGTGTTTTCTAACTCTGTGGAGATAATGTTGCAGCTTGCCTTTTGTTTTCTTTTCCTCCACTATCAAGGTTTCAGAAATAAAAAGATGGATATTACTGTTTCACACCTGCCTCCAAGTCTAAAGGGGACATAAAAATAGATAACTTTCAACCACTGTTGGGCTTCTTTAGACTTCTAGTAAAAATAATTGAGAGTTTATTATGTATAAGATGATAAAGGGGTTCCTGTGGGGTAATGGGCTGGGGATATGACAAGGGGGAAGAAAAAGAGAGAAAAAAATAGAGTAAAAAGTAAAGTTAAAACCTTCTGCAAACGCCTATTTAGATTTTTATATAGAGAATTTATAGAGGGAATTAAACTAAGATAATGGTCATGGGATTAATATTCATTTCTTGGGGAATATGTTGTATCTCAGTGAATATTAAGTTGTCCCTTAAACCCATTAAAATGCCCTTTATGTTATCAGAATAATACTGCTGTGTAACCCTGTCTCTGTCTCTGTCTCTCTCTGTCGCTCTCTCTCTCTCTTTGGAGAATATAAGTTAATGGAGTTTGTACAAGTTTGGAGCATATAACTAATATAAGCATATAAGTAAAGTAAAGATACTTATAGGTATACAGTACCCACAGCTACTTGGGATTATATACTGATGATAAGCAGCAATTTTGCTCTTTCCCTTTCTCTCTTTTCCCTTCCCTTCTTTTCAAGTAACAAGTGTCAGCAGACATTTTGAACTATTGCTGAATTAAGTGATGGACTTGTGTTTTGATTAACTAATTGAGTCTCAGCACAACCAAACCAAATCAAAAACTACACAAAAATAAATATTAAAAAATTGTTTGGGAGTTGTAATCTCAAGAGAGATAAAAAATAAATTTCCATATTACATTTAAATGACTAAATACACATTTATATAGAAGACAGTAATTCATTAGAAATCACTTTATTAATATAACTAAACATGAAAAACAAATGTGAGTAAAAAATTTTAACTAAAGGATTCTTCAACAATTAAGCTTTTTCAGCCAGTGTTATTTCACATACTTTTAAATACCATTGATCCAAAAAAGGAAGCTAACAACAAAAATTGAATACATTTATTTGTGCCATTCTATAAGTCTCAGAAAAAGGGACTATAGAAGACCTATTACAAATTAAGTAATTAGAATTAATTATAAATGATTCCTGTATAATTTTTCCAATGTATTCAAACACTTCAACCAAAATAAGTAATAAAGGAACCTTTGTCACAATAGAGGGTAATATGTACACAGTAATAGCAAACTTCATTACAGTTATTAACCAATTCAAAAAGAAAAAGAAAACAAATTTTCAGATGCAAATACAAACCATAGTAAAACTTAATATTTATAAAAGTGATGTGGGCAAAGTATAAAACTGTTCAGAGAAATAAAATCAGATAAATTACAATAACAACTGTAAATAAAATACATCCAGGTAGCCTGGAAATGTGACTAAATGGTCAGCTATTAGCTACAACCAGGCATCTTTATAATAAGAGTGGAAATATGTACACTCTTGAAAAATGAAAAATAGACCACGTACTCCCTTTGTCAAAACAAACAAACAAACAAAATGTCAGAAAGCTATGGAATGGAATGTCTAATAAAAAAATATTTGATCTTTTTTCCCATGCTAAATTGACTTTATGGGGAAACCCAACATTAAAAATTGGGGAAAAAATGGTGATATGGAAAAATTGGATGGAAGCGGGGTTGTTGACTTTGGATCAATTGATAGATGATGAAGATGAATTTTTAACATATGCTGTGTTAAGAGATATCATCTATCAGATGTAACTCAGTGGCAATATTTACAGTTACAACATTAGTTAACAGCATTGTTTGGACCAGCAGCATTTTCAGCTTCTGAGACACCTGAGATAGTAGAACAATTTGTTAAATCCTTTAAAACTAAAAAACATACTATTAGCTTTTATAGGTATTTGTTATCAATAAATCAATTTGATATGCAGATGCTGAGAGATGAGTGGAATAAAGAATTAGAGGTACCTATATTACCTGGACAATAGGAGAGTGTCAATGAACCTTAAATTATGATTTATACAACAAAAAATAATATTTAGAATTTATTGGACTCCATTATGTTTGTGTAGAAAAAGATTGTCAAAAACAGCATTTTGTTGGAGATGTAACAAGGACAGTGCCTCTTTAAAACATGTTTTTACAATGTCTTATACTTACTAAGTTTTGGGAGAAAGTAGTAGACTATATAAACATGATTGTGCAACAAAAGCTAAAATTTTCAGAGGATAATATTCTTTTGAACTACTGTATATACCTAGTACATGGAATTTGACATCTGGACAATGTAAATGGATTCTCCGTGCCCTTACTATGGCCAAAAGACTGCTACTGCGGCATTGGAAAGATAAATGTATTGCCCCATTCACTCAGTGGATTGCACTTGCCACTTATGAGCGGATTGCCTATAGATGCAGACTTTGTATGGACAAGTATAATGAAATATGGGACTCAATTGTACAAAATACAGTAGGTTAAAAAATTATAGTCATATAAATGTATTAGAAATATATATGTACTTGAATAATATTTGCATTAGATAAGTAAATATAGAATTGTAACTTTACTGTTATAATAATAATGACATATCATGCTTTTTTTTCTTTCTTTTTCATACTTTTTCACTTTTTTGTAAAGCGCTTTTTTTTTCTTTGACAATGTTTCTCCATCATCAATATTATCATTGTGTTTTGCTTTTTGCTTTTTCTTTTTTGTTATTAATTAAAAAGCAACAAAATAAATAAATAAGTAGATAAATAAATCCCCTCTCATTCAAATGTTAACAAGCAACAGATATCAACCTTCCATTGCTTTAAATCAGATGCGGATTTTTCTTACCAGTGTTGTGTGATAATTCATTTAGTAAGCACTTGACCCAGTCATATTCACAATCCTGCATATTTCAACCCAAAATGTAGCTAAAACAAACCTAATGAATTAATATTATATTTTCTGAATTGCACCTCTAACAGGAAAGTGTTTGTAAACAACTTTTATTAAACATTCTCTAAGGTGTTCAGTATACACAAAGCAAAGAAATGTATTAAATATCCTGTGAAACTGTTTTAAATAATATGATGGGATAGGCATAGGAAGGCCTCTCAAAATGTAAATCAACCTTGGAGTTAAATTTATCTTAACTGCATTTATCTTACCCTCAAATCTCAAAAGAATTTTAAACCATCCATCTAGCTTATTTTTTATTTGCCTGAAAACTTGGAATAAAATGGGAAAGATTCTTGGGAATTTTTCTATCAGGTCAAATAAAGGAATCAGAATGCAACCTAAATCTCCAGTGTTTAGACTTGTCTAAATTACTTCTATTTTTTTCACCTTACAGAGTAACCAGACAGGATACCAAACTTATGTGTCCATTAAATGAATTTTAAGAAGATAAATTCTTGGTCTATATACAAAAATAAAGCATCATCCCTAATATTATACACTGTTCCCCGTCCTGCCAATAGTCCCATGACAGGATTTCTGATTATGTAGAATTTCTGATTATAAGCCCCCCCCCAAAAAAAGACATTCTGGGCACCAAAAAGAGGGCACACTGTTAAATGTTAATTTCCTCCTGTGATTTAAAACTTGAGAAAATCATATCAATCCAAAATAGAAAACTAAAAAAAAAAAAAAAAATGGGGTGTGGCTATTATTGTTTGGGGGACTCTAGAGGCTTTCAGAAGTACTGCACCAAAGGTAACTTGGTGTGAGACCCTGTTTGTGAAACTGGGGTCTATGGATCTGTTGGGATTGCTGCTCCTGCATAGGAGCTTCCCTGCCAGAGGTGCTTGACTCCACAGTCAGGCTGACTATGGAGTTTCCTAGACTTATGGTACTGGGTAACATCCCTCTACAGGGAGGTAGGACCTATTTAATCTGTCTGTCCCAGGCACCTAATGGAACCTATTGGATTCCAGAGGGAGCTTGCAGTTATTCCTGAGTTCTGATACATGATTTGCCTGAGGCCTTAGTCAACATTCAGAATGAAAGGACAATGATGGCCTTGGATCAGAACATTCCTCTATCTGTGGATCCCAGAAAGCCCTCTGGATTTTTAGAGGAACTCCAAGAGATGAAGTGGCAGAAGAGACGCATAGAGTGTTTCTGGAGAAAGAAGAGGAGGAACTCTTTGAAGTAACTCAGTCCGTCTTGGGAAAAGAGAAGCCAAAGGAAGGAAGGAAGGAAGGAAGGAAGGAAGGAAGGAAGGAAGGAAGGAAGGAAGGAAGGAAGGAAGGAAGGAAGGAAGGAAGGAAGGAAGGAAGGAAGTTATATATATATATATAGGACTACTGTGAGGAAAGGTCTAGGTGTCTGACAGGCCTGAGATGTCCCACAAAGCAGAGGTTTAGGGCGAGACCTCTTTTCTACCAACACTGACAGAATTATTCTTGGAGGAAAAATTAGTGTCTCTTATTCCCAGTCCCCTAAATCAATCCAGGATACTGTAGTTGATGATTTTGAAGGCTGCACCACCTGGTGCTCTATGTAGGGCTGCCCTTGAAGACCATTTGGAAGCTATAACTGTTCCAGAGCACAGCAGCACAGATAGGTATGGGTGTGCCTCAGTACACCCATGTCAGATTTCCACTCTGTGCACTAGCTCTTAGTGGACTTCCAGGTAGAATTCAAGGTGTTGGTTATTAACTATAAAGCCCTTCATGGCATAGGACTGATTTATTCGTTTGACTGACTGCTTCCAATCATTTCTAGTCATCTCACAAGGTCTGACAGAGTGGGCATACTCCAGGTTTCTTCCATTAAAAAGTGTCATTTAATGGGGCCCAGGAAGCACACTTTCTTTGTCATGGCACCTACCCTACCCTACACACTATACCCTCCTGAAATTTGGATGGCCCCAACCTTGCTAGCCTTTCATAAAGCACTGAAGACCTTGTTCTTTCCCCAGATATTGAGCCAGGATTTGGGGTGACCCATCTTGCTGTTTTGATTATATGTTGGTTGAGTTGCTGTGAGAGCATTGGGTTATTTTTTTATATTGTTTGTTAACTACTCAGAATCACATGTCAGATCAAGCCTAGCTGAGTGCATAATAGTCAGAACAGCAAACAATAATCGTTGGACCAAAGCAGCTGTTAAAATCTTAACATCCATATTTATCAGGAACCCTAACCCTATAATAGCACATAATAGAATTCTAGCCTTCCATAAGAATAGCTATGATACTTGCCTTACAGATCAAAGGTCTCTATTTGTCTGGAGATGGATAGAGTACATAAAGAGTTAGTAATTCTTCAACTTCCTCTAAAAAAATTAAGTGTTATTTCAACTGTATATAATTTGATCTCAGATAAATGTATTAGCAAAGACAGTGATATGACTGAGTCCCTGTTAATATGAAATAGAACTCCATTTCCTGTTCTATGTGCTTAATAAAATCTTTATTCAGCAAAGATACATTTAAGGACTACTTAAAGAATGTATTTAAATTTTTATCAAATACAGCAGTACGTTTTATTGGAGTATGATCTGAAATTGAAATAACGCCTATACCACATGGTTTAATTTTAGATATCGACGAATGAGATATCAGGAAATAATCTACTTGAAAAAATTGCTATATACAGAAGAAAAGGAAGTCTGTTTCCACTGGGAAGGATTAATAGAACTTCAAATATCCACTAAATAAAATTCAGACATGTAACCTTAGAAAATATTACAAATATAAAAGTATAATTTGGGTGGTAGAGTGCTACAATCTAAGAAGGAATCCAAAATTTAATTCAAATCACTACCAACAATTATATGATCCACTGATTTAGTATACAGATGTTGAAAACAATTGTTTTTGTTCTAGAGAATCTGTGGGTGGACCATATAAATTCAGATATGCTAGACATTGATCACTCAATCTGATAATAATTATTAAAAAGAGCCTTCTGCAGCTGATGATTTCTTCTTCAACAGTTATTATTATTTTAGTAATAAAAATTGCAACATCTCTTGCACATTTAGAATTAGCAATTTTGGAAACCTCCCCCATCCAAGCTTTCTATAAAAGCTGTTTTCTTTAAGAAATACTGTAAAAAAAAAAAAAATTAGTTTCCATCATTTTAAATTTTGCCACTTCAGCTAGTTACAAAGGAGATTGTCATTAGATAATAGTATTAAAAACAGTGAGCAAGAAGAAATAGTGATGTAGACTGTATTAAAAAAACAAGCCAATCCCAGCAAAAAGTGAGAAAAATAAAAAATATATGGTGAATAAAAATAACATCTTTGAAATCCAAACAATGGTAGTCAAACATTATGCAAAACATCCCGCTACCCTCTTCACAAATTAATAAACCAATGAGGATTGATTCATATTTAAAAAAAAAAAAGCAATGGGGAGAGAAAGGAATTCTATTGATCTTAATTTTTTTGACTCTTTAATATAGGCTCAATTAAAAAGAAAACAAGGGAAAGCAAGATGGTGGGGAGGAATGGGGTGGGGGGAAGAGAGCATAACAAATAACAAAACCAGAAAGCAGTGTAGTGGTTAAGTTTCTGAATGGGGAGGTTCTAATCTACTCTTAGCTATGGAAGCTCACTGATGCCTTTCCCAAGAAGGAGTTAGTGGGAAAAATAGGAGGAGCATTATATATGCCACCTTAAGCTACTAAACAAAAAGTGGAATATTAATCTAATAAAGAACTTGTGTAATAACAGTAATAATAATAATAATAATAATATCCTCCTCCAACAGGAGTTTAAGTAGTTTAACAGGAGCTTAAGCCTCTCTAACACATTCTAGAAAATTTTAAACTTATATAATACACATTTAAAGTACATTAGCATCTCTGAGTGTAGGGGCAAGTAGGACAAGTGGCATCATGATAATGCAAAATGATGCAAGATTGTAATTTGTATCATTTGCATTATGATACATTATATATAGTCTCATTCTGATGTCATAATTGCTTCTTCCAGATATGTATATTGAGAGGATATAAGTAACTTCTATGAATTATATTTACAATCAATTCTTGGTGATTTGCTGAAATAGATTTGAAGGGATTTTGTACTGTAAGGAGTTCAAATCCCAGGTCCTGTTTCCATGTTGAAGAGAATAAATTACAATAATGTCTAATATTGAAGAATTCCATTGATTTTAAATGGATATGTAATTCTTCATATATTGTTAATGTACTTAATTAGTAAGTTGTCCTGCACTTAAGAATTGTCACCCTTTTCTTCTTTCTAATTACTTTAAGATTGTGTCCTCTTCTTCTACAAAGTGTTCAACAGACAATAATCAAATCTCTAGTCCTATAAAGCTCTCTATCTTCTTATTTCTTGAAGTTATCCTATTTATCCATGCATTTAAAAATGTTTTTAAAGCATAGCCATGTTAATTCTTTGTAGAAAAAACAAGTCTTGTGACCTTAAAGCACTGATGGCGAATGTTTTGGGCTCAGTGTGTCAAAAATTCAGAAAATGCCTAACTTGGCTCTGCTGGCGTGTCACCCCCTCCCCCGAACAAAGGAGAAACAATTCTTTACATATTCATTTATTTAAAAAAAATACACTCCAATCATGTGTGGTACTATGTATTATATAAAGAAACATCAAATGATTACAAAAATGAAATACGAGTAAAACAAACTCAGTTTCTTTGGTAACTCAAACAGGAAGAATAGTTGTTGTCGGGTATTAGTGAACACTGGTGTGTCACCCAAAACTTCATGGCCTGTCACCTTTGACACACATGTCATAGGTTTGCCATCACTGCCTTAAAGACTAACAATTTTATCACAAATGTTTGTGTTGCTCTAGGTCAACTTTGTCAGACTCATGAAATGAAATACTGTACAGGGAAAGTGATTTTTATGTACTCACATTGGTTGTTGAGGACAAAGAAGGGAGGAAATGAAAAGAAGCAGAATTATTTTGGATGTTGGAAGCCTGCAGCAAAAATGCCAAACTCTCTCACTTACTGCAGGTTGTTCTTGCCAAATCTTTATAGAACATCAGTGGTATAGAACCCTTCCTGAATAATAATACTTCCTTTTAACAAGCCATGGAAGGCCAGTACTTGCTTATAGATTGCTACCCAATTTAGCATCAGCAACAGACCATGAGGTTAAGAATGTAGACACAAGAATCAAACCCTGTGGCAGACCAAGATGTCAACTTTTTCTCCACATACACTCTTATCAGTATTATCTCAGGACCCAACAATTTCCCTACAACTTCTGAGAAAATACAACTAATCATCTTCATCTTAATATACCATCATATGTCAGCAGTATCTCGCTAAACTTTACATTGTACAAACCATCTAGTCCGTAAACAATTGAATAAATGCATGCAAATCTGATATCAGCAATGGTGATACTAAAACAAAAACAAAAAAATAGTACCTCAGACTGACTGTACTTGAGAAAAGGATTTCCAAAAATCAATTAGAATGCAAAACAGAATAGTTCATAGGATTAGAACCATTTCTGATAGGTTTCTTATCACGATACAGTTTTAACTAGTCATTTAGTGCAATAATGTCTATGTCATATTGAATAGTTACTTTTTAAAGCTTAATCACTTTAAAACCTGATTTGTATTTTATATTTTCTTCATCATCATCTTCTTCCAGCGATTATGCAAAGTGCTCCTTTCTCCAGATAATAAAGCTAAAAAGAAAAAATGAATGGATTTACTGTCTTTTAAGGAACCTAAATTGCAGAAACAACCTGGCAGTTCCCTGGAAATAAGACTGTTTGACATTCTGACTGCAGTTTTGTCTATTTCCAACCTCTAAAAAAAAAAAATCTGCTTCTTTCATAATTTCCCCTTCTTTTCCACCTTCTACCGTACCACATGCAAAGCTCCTGTCTTGGGGTGTTACTTTGTGCATCGAATAGGAGTGGACTGAGATCCAGGAAAGTTTATCTGATAAAATGTTAGTCTTCAAGGTTACACAAGGCTGCTTGTTTTTACCATTGGGCAATTAAGGAATGGCTAGAAGAGGGGGAAAAGTTGGGGAGCAGAAATTGTTTCCAGAGTTTCTAAACTCCTATGTAATTTCCGAATACTGTATGGATTTGGGATAGAAGGCAATTTCTTACTGTTGGAGAGGGATGGTACTGCCAAAGTCTTTTTATTTGTTAACACATTCTTGCAGGGTCAGTGATACTTAAAATAATTTTAAACCCTGGATTAAATGACTTTATGGGAGTTGGGGAGGTAGTGAGGTGGAGAATGTTGGAAAATATGGGGTTTCAACCAAGCCCATCTCACACAGGCACAAAGGGAGGGATGGCTTCGCTGCGGCCTAGCTTTGCTGCTCTGTGTGGGAGGGGCTTGGATACCACCTTTTTTCCAATTTCCCTCATTTTCTTCTCTTCTCGTGGCTCTCCACAAGGTAGGAATGAATCCTTTCTCCTCCTCATGGTTTTTGAACTAACATTTCACAACCCCAACATAGGATTACGGGCCCAGCGTATCAGCCCAGGAGGTTTCTTTGGTCTTACAGCCAAGAAACTGCTTGCACATTTTTAAAAAGGCTCAGTTCAGTTTTTTTCTTTTTCTCTCCCTCTAACAATGGAGAGGGAGGAGGGGCTTCCCCCCATTCCAAAACTGAATGAAGATAATTTTTCAGCTTGGCTATACAGACTAAGGCTACGATTGGACTTTCGGGACAGCCTAGATTGTTTAGATTCCCCTCAACCACAACCAGGGGACTCTAAGGAAGCCAAGAGATTATGGGAACAGAAAAACAAAAGGGCCATGGTTTTAATTTCTAGTTCACTACCTGATCACAGACTGGCAAAAATAAAAGATCTTCCCACTGCCAAAGAAATGATTGAGAATCTGAGGACATTATATTTAGAAAATGATGATCAGAAGATTATTTCATTACTGACGGAACTGATTGCATCTATTTTTTTAGAAGACACGGATATTAACAAGCATTTATTGAGAATGCAGTCTATCTTTGAAAAGCTGAGCACAATTCAAAATCTCATGAATGAAAGACTAAAAATGGCTTTTCTATTAAGCTCATTACCTGACAAATATTACCTTTTCATAGCAGCACAGAATTTACAAGGGATGAATTTGTCTCAATTGTTTGGAGCAATTAGAAGTGAAGTGAGGAGATAGAAAAATTATTTGTATTTCCATAAAAAGTCAACAAAAGACATGGGTTACCTGGCAGAAAAAGGGAAACGTGAGCAGAAGCCATTGATTGCTCATCAGCACAACAATAAACCCATTGTTTGTCATTCCTGCAACAAGCCAGGGCACATAACTAGATTTTGTAAAAGTAGAGACAAAAAGAATTTTTCAAAAGGAAGGCATTCCAAAGAAAAATTAGCTCTGCATACAGTTTTCAGAGCAGAAAATGCTCTTGGAGCTAATTCTAATGAAACCAAAAGTCAATGGATCTTAGATTCAGGTGCAAGCCAACATCTTTGTGGGAACAGAGATAACTTTAGTGAACTGAATGCAGAGCCACAAGGGAACATTGCTCTTGCTGATGGGAATTCCATCTAAATAAGAGGAAAAGGCAAAATACCCTTGAGATGTTTTAATGGAGAAAAATACAAAGACCTTATAGTGTCAGATGCATATTAGATACCACAACTGACAACCAATTTGCTGAGAGTGTGATCATTAAGCAGAAAAGGTTTCAATGTAATGTTTAAAGCCAATAGAACGTGTGAAGTAACCAGTGGTGGGCAGATTTATGTTACAGGCTTTGAGAAAATGGAGTGTACCAGGTGAACTGTGAACAGCCACCACCAGATGTCAGCCTCACCTGCCAACAGCAGCAGATAAAGGAGGACATCAGCGCCACCATATGGCACAAGCGGTTTGCACACAGGGACTTTGATGCAATTTTTAGAATGAAGAAGGAAAATATGCACACTGATTTATGTGGACCTCTTCAAACATCAGCAGGTGGAAACAAATACATAATATGTTTTATAGATGATTTTTCCAGGTATTGTGTAACCCACCTGATGAAGGGAAAGTCCCAAACTGGGGATATGCTGAAGACATACGTTGCTATAGTAAGGAATAAATTCAACTGGGCCCCTCAAGCCCTTCAAAGCGATAGAGGTGCTGAGTTCATTTCTAACACCATGCAGACATACCTAACACAACTAGGCACAGAACACAGATTAACCACTCCTTACACGCCAGGCAGTAATTGAGTCGCAGAACGAAAGAACAGATCATTGATGGACATGATAAGGTGTATGCTGTTAGAGGCAGATCTACCTGACAAATACTGGGCAGATGCTGTTATCACAGCTACGTAGTTGCAAAATAGATTGCCAACCAGAGCCAATAAGGTAACGCCTTTTGAGCTTTGGCATGGGCAAAAACCAAGTGTCAAACATTTAAGAGTGTTTGGATCTAAGGCCTATGCCCATGTACCAAAAGAAAGGAGATCCAAACTAGACCCTAGAGCTGAAGAAGGGGTCATGATTGGCTACGCTCCAGGAAGCAAGGGATACAGAATCCTGAACCCAAAGATGGGAAGAGTAAGTGTATGCAGAATGGTATACTTTGATGAGAGGGAGAGAGGCAGCTGCACTCAGATGGATAATGACTCTGGAGAAACCAGCAGCAGCAGTTACCAGCCTGAGACGTTCAGCCTGACATCAGAAGATACAACCACACCACCCCAGAGGGAGATGGAAGTCTAGGAAGAGACTCCACTGGAGACAGATGATGAGGCCAAGGATGCAGAAGAGGGTGAACCACCAGTTGTCGCTCCTGAACCTGCTCTGAGACGCCCATCACAACCCAACAAAGGAGTTCCAGCTGACAGACTTACCTACCTTGCAAGGTCGTCACTACCAAGCGAACCTGCATCGTGGAATGAGGTGCTGCAAATGCCAGCAGATGAGGCAAATAAGTGAAAAAGGGCAGCACAGGAGGAGCTAGATGCTCTCTACAAAAACAAAACATGGACTTTAACTAAACTACCAGAAGACAAGAAGGCCATAGGTTGTAAGTGGGTGTTCAAGGCAAAACAAGACAACAATGGTAAAGTACAAAGGTACAAGGCCAGATTGGTAGCAAAAGGCTACTCACTGAAATATGGACAGGACTATGATGAATGTTTTGCTCCTGTTGTGAAACACACCACAATTAGAATGCTTCTAAGTCGAGCAGCATCCAGGAACCTGTTAAATGTTAAAAGTGCATTTTTACATGGGGAGATAGAAGAACTTTACATAACACAGCCTCCAGGCTTCACTAATCCCAATACCAAGCATCTCGTTTGTAAGCTTCAGAAGGGATTTATGGCCTGAAGCAGGCAGCCAGAGCGTGGAACAAGAAGTTAAACCAAATACTTCTTGACCAGGGTTTTGTTCAAGGAAAAGCTGATCCCTGCCTATCCACAAGACACAGAAATGAGAGGGATATGTATATACTTTGTTATATGGATGATTTAATGATTTGCCACAATAACAAGAGGGACTTTAATGATATTGTTTCTCAACTAAATAGAGAAGTAGAAGTAAAGCATCTGGGCAATGCCAGCTACTACTTAGGAATACAGATTGAGAGAGAAGAAGATGGGAGTTTTCTTCCAAGTTAGAACCAAAAGATTCTAGAACTGTTGGAAAACTTAGGATTGCAACATGCCAGTCCTGCACCTACACCAATGGAGATGGCTTTTCACAAGCAACAAGAACCCAGCGATCTCCTACCAGAGAACAATGAATATAGAAGTGCCATAGGAAAATTGTTGTATCTAGCCACCACCACTAGACCAGACATTGCAGCTGCAGTGGGCAATCTATGCAGAAAGACAAGCACGCCCACACAGAGAGACTGGACTGGTGTTAAGACGGTGGGAAGGTACCTAAAGGAGACCATGCACCTAAAACTAAAACTGCCAGCCACTGAGAATCCTAGACTAGTGGGATTCACAGATGCAGACTGGGCAGAAAACACTGCTGACCATAAGTCCACTAGTGGCTATGTATTTTTCTTTGGGGGTGGAACAGTGAGCTAGGGAACTCACAAGCAAAGCAAAACAGTCCTCTGCAGAAGCAGAGTATGTGGCAGCAACAGACGCAAGTAATGAGACTGTGTGGCTTAGATTATTGCTTGCAGATATGGGTATAGATGAACCAACCCCTATACAAATCTTTGAAGATAGAGTTGCATCAGACTTTCACAGTCAGAGAAAGTAGATGGGAGAACTAAGCACATTGATGTAAAGTATCATGCGGTGAGAGAATTGCAACAACAAGGGTTAATCAAACTAGACTACTGTCCCACAGGAAACATGCCAGTGGACATATTCACGAAGCCGTTGTCAAGAACCAGTTATCAGAAACTAAGAGAAAAACTAAATATCGTGGGACACGGAAACATGCAAGTTTGACAAGAAGGGGTGTTGGAAAATATGGGGTTTCAACCAAGCCTGTCTCACACAAGCACAAAGGGAGGGGTGACCTAACTGCAGCCTAGCTTCACTGCTCTGTGTGGGAGGGGCTTGGATCCCACCTTTTTTCCAGTTTCCCTCATTTTCTTCTCTTCTCCTCATGGCTCTCCATGAGGTAGGAATGAATCCTCTCTCCTCCACATGGTTTTTGAACTAACATTTCACAACCCCAACAGAGAACTCATATATTATACAAGGTAAATACTGTTTTTTGTAGAAAAGAATAATATATTTAAAAGTTTAAGAAGCTAAAACAACCTGTTATAACATTAAGGAAGACCAGCTGGCTGCCCCTGACTATACAAAGGTTTTGTTTTGAAAAAATGCCTTGGCATGTAGTGCCATCCTTTTCCACCCATGTCAATCCAGGAAGTTGTTATATCTCCTTGGGAGTTACGTGTGCAACAACAGAAATGTGAAGCCCTAGACTTTAACTTCCTGTGTCTGTGTATAGGGCCAAAAATGATTTTAAAAAGTATGAATAATTAAAATATCTACCTGTAAAATCAGTTTATTATAACATCCATAATTCTTGACACCGCCTACTCTAGGATACTTTGGTTTCTCTATGGGATCTGTGGGGACAGAATCAGAGATGGTAGTAGTTTTAGAGTTCAAGTTACAATTAACTGGTGTATTTGTAATGATTCATTCTTTCTTCATACCTTCATATTGTAGGCTCATTCCATTTTTTTTCAGAGTTGGATACATTGCTAGGCACACACATATATAAATGAATCTGTATCTGGTCTCCATTCAATATGCTGCTATACACACTGTAGCTGCATTCATACAACATGCTTAATTTAGTTAACCAAACAAACTTGTTTTCTGGGTTGAAGTGTAAATTAGGCAAATGGACTGGTTTCAACAACATAATGAAGCCATGATAAGCCTAATGAAATGAGCATTGACCAAACTTAGCATGTTGTGCAACTACCTGTTTTAGGAGTTATTACTTGAATTAGTTAAGCATGTTATATCCTGTAAACATAGCCATTCAGGGCATTGGCCACTAACAAAGAGTGAAAACTCTGCTTCTCATACTCCTGCCCAGCCCTTTCCCTTTGGTAACCGAACTTAACCAAGAGAAGGAGTTGGCTGGTAGGTGGTTAACAAACCTTTCATTGTTGTTTCGTTTCAACCATACTTCATCTGCATTTAACACAGCAAAACATTCCAGTTACTTCAGAAAATAATCACCAAATTGTTGATTATAACTTGTCTTTGGGAATACATTTCTCCAATATTATTGCAAATTTACTGACTCCTGGACTATTTTCAGGATTCAGTTCAAAGGTTCAGTATAAAGGGTATGGACACCACTCTTCGTACTGAGCTTATTTTTTACTGCATTTAAATGTTATATTGATTGATGGGTGGCAAATATAGTAAATGAATAAATAAGCAAACAAACTCAATCTGCCAAAGAAATTCCTGAGTCAGGTAAGGGGGCTACCGATGCTACAATCAGCACATATAAAGAACTGAATACATGTAAAGACAATTTATGATATATTTTCCCTTCCCTTTGCTTTAAGGAGGTGATTTATACATAGACCAGTTAAAAACATCCATGTCCTTTCTTTCACTTCAGGTCCTATCTATATCTCCAGCTTTTCAGACTCACCTCTCCATTATTTTTGTGAAAATATTTTGATCCATTTTTCTTAGAGTGCAAAACAATTTTGTTTGACCAAGACTCAAAAACAACACTATGCTGATATTATGATATACAAAGCCTTTCAGCTTAAGGAGCTACTCAAATAATAGGTAAAGAAGCCCTCAGCTAAAAGGGCATGAGTAGAGGCAATCACCTGAAGGTTGAGTAAATATTCACTTGCAATAATTGTATCCATGTTTCAGAATGCATTTTTGTAATGTCTTTTTCCCTTGAAAACTTTACAGGTAAATCTGTATTGAATTTAGCCAATAAGAAAACATTTTTTCCCAAAGTAATTGCTAGTGAACTATGAGTGAAAAGTGTCCTACATTTGCTGATAATAAGAAAAGGTGATGAAATCAAAGGAATGAGCATGAGATGCAAATGGATGCAGACATTCCTGTTGCAAAGCACAGCTGCCTTTCACAATTAGCTGTTGCTAATTGTCCATTTGCTGGGTGAATTTAAGCTTTTTGAAATGCCTAAAGAGGGTATTCATTATTTCCTTCCCTGTCTTTTTACCTTAACTCCAACCAGTTTTGTTTTCCACTTTCTTTTACCTATATAGTCACCCCCTTCCCTTACCCCATCCCCACTGGTCTCCCACCCCCTCACACATACACATACCCCATTTCTGCATCTCATTTTACAAGTAATTGATTTTAATCAGTAAATCAATTTTTTTTTTGTCCTAAGTCTGTCCACTGTTTGGAAAGTGGCTTCTGGAAGAGTGCTATAATATATTGTATGTGTGTGTGTGCATACACACACACATATATACATATACACATACACACATACTACATATGCGCACCATTGCTAAGCAGATATAGAGGGAATAGGGAATGGCCTTGAGGTACAGAAGGAAGAGCCACTGCCAAGGCAATGGTCAGATAAAAGAGGACTCAGTCTGGTGCAGGAATATAAGCTAAGTAAATGTCTCAGACAAACCCCTCCCTAGTTCTCATGAAGATAAAGTGGGGGAGGAAAGCACATTCAAACTTACAACATTCTGTTACTATAGCTTTACTATAAAAGTAATATTGACCTACATGACATTGGATTCCTAGTCTGATCTACCTTGAAGAGCTGACAATGGGGGGGTAATTTCCAAAAGTGGTTTTAGCTATAGTGGGTAACCCTTACTGACAGTGCTGTGCCCATCCACTCTTCTTTTGGAAGGTTGTCTTAAGTTCAAGTTTATCTTCCTTTCAGACAGATACAGTCTTTAAAACATTTCCTAACCTGTGCACATCCTCATCCTCCTTCAACTGAATCTGCTTGGCAATTGAAACATAGAAAGCAAATCAGCTGAGTGAGAGAGAAATAGGGGAACAGAAGTTGTCAGGGTAAGAACAGGAAAACAGGAAGTAGAGCTGCACCAAAGGTAATGTGGACTAAGAAAGGACTTAATGCCGTGATAGGTAACAGCTGAGAGCATATTGTGGGCACGCTTATAAAATCACCACCCTGGGGATTTGCTTGTTTACACAATAGTTTCCATAGTGGAAACTATCAAACCTTACGGAGCCTTCATGGGCATCATCTAAATCATCTAAAATGGTTGCTTTTCTTTGAAGTATATCACCTACCTACCTACCAACCTATCTACCTACCACATTAAGAATCTTGGCCTAAATTCAGACACAGTAGATCTAGCAGGTATCAGGAACACCACATTGCCTACCCTGATTTAGTGTAATAGGCAATCAGGAAAGATCTGATAGCCTGGCAGAAAGAAATAATACTAAGAGAGTTATCTTATCAAAAAGTAGGTTGCAAGAAACAGTATAAAGGTATAAAGGTTGACAAAAATCTGGATGATCACCAGATGGCAGAAAAGCATTAGAATTCTCTGTATCTTTTTGCTGCCATCTAGTGGTCATCCAGCTTTTTGCAGTCCCAGATGTTACATCCTGTCCAAAATTAATGAGCAGCATTTTTCTATTCCATGGCCTCCCTGGATTTCTGACTGGAAGAAAAGATATGTTATAAAATTATTTTCCTCTAGTCACAAAGTATAAAAAGCAGCCAATTTGACAAATGTAGTTGCATTAATACTCTGGATAGTTATTACTTGGTATATGGCTGATTTTACTTAATATGAACTATAAAAGTACTTTGAAGTTTATGCTGAAGGGTCAGGAAAGCTATGGACATGATCTGAGGAGAGGGTTAGGAGATAGCCTATTTTTCTAGTCTCGGCATCTCCTTGCTTAGCTGCTAGCCAGTGACTTGTCATTGTTACTGTGAAGAAAACTTTTCCCAGCAGCTAATATTGGCTCTCTGTAGCCTTTCTCTGCCATGAGCACATGGACATAACACAAAGCTAGAAGTCCTGCAGCTGAGTGGAAACCCTCAGAGGAAGTAATCTTTTGCTATCAAAACCTAGAGATGTTAATTCACTATAGTACCAGGAAGTACCAGAAAATGAACTGTGACTTACCACAGAGAATCTCCCAGCTGTGTATTTTTTTTTCTCCAGGCAGATTATTTAGTTCCAAGTCCAGCCTTTAGTCTCAGTTTGCTCTTCACAGCTGTACAGTTGGACAGCCAGTATTCTACAACTGTATTATATTGTTATTTTTTCTTCAGCAGCAATATCACTTTTTAGATGTTTTGAAAGTTTCACAGTTTGCAGCACCAGAAAACTTTTCTTTGTATGGATATGTGTGTGTGTGTGTAAATAATTTAAGATTTTAGAATTTAAATAAACCTATGAACTGCTTGAAAATCATATTGATATTATTATTATATGGCTGGTCGCACAGTCAGCCAGATATTTAGCCTAGATTTGGCATTTTTATCCACCTATCGAATCCTTCCCAAGAACCTGGGATAGGCAGATGTTGTTTGATGGTGTTAAAGGTATTGATGCAAGATATAAGCTGTTCCAAGTAAAGCTGCCTTTTGCAATTGACCGATGGTGATTTTGTCAATGCTGATGGTCTTCAAGTGGTGCTCCAGATGTTTTGGGATGATGATGATGATATTTTTATCCCACCTTGTTTATATTTGGTCAGTTCAAGGCAGCTAACATACCTAATACTTCTCCCTCATATTTTTCCCAGAACAACAACCCTGTGAGGTGAGTTGGGCTGAATAAAATTATACCACCAGGAACGTCTTAAAATAAAGTGTCTCTACATTCTTTCATTTCTTTTAGGCATCACTAAACATTTAACGGTGACGGGCTGTTGACTTGGGGCTTTCCCCAAGTTATCTTGTTGCATCTTATTTATTTACCAATTACTTGAATTTGCTGAATCAACAAAGGACTCATGGCAATTAGATATACTATCGTTCTCATCATTACCATTTTGAAAACTAGCTTTAAAAATATTTTAAAACATCATTTTTTCCCCCTGACTGCTTTAGGGCTAAATCTTCTCTGACGTACTAGTGCAGTGAAGATTGTCTTTTAAAATTTGAATTTGGGGTGATGGATAGAAATGTAGGAAGAGGCAAGTATAATCAACTTTGGATGTTTGGATGATGGAGTTCATGTTTGGTTCTTCCAGCTGGCAAACTACATTCCTGATCAGCTTTCAGATCTCAGAATTATCAGAAGAAGCCAATTAATAATGCTGTGCTTTTAATTTTTTATTATTATTATTATTTTAAAACGTATGCCTTATTGTTCAGCTTATGTAAGCACTGTTGCATGATTCTGAAATCATAAGAATGTGGAGCAGAGGCTAGAACCTGGTAGTGATAGATATGGGAAAGCTTAGCAAAGTAGGTTTTTGGATATAGGAGTCATTGGGGCAGTTCAAATGAACGATGATTACGATGTACAGGCACTGAAATCATACTGATCAATCCAGATTTTTTTAGGTTTGCCTTCCATCCATTCATTCCATCTGTCACCTGGTGTATTTACCTTTTGTCTGCCTTTTTATCTGCTGTGCTTCTCTCCTATCCAGGACAGTTACCACACCTGAGATGCAAAAATATTTATTTATTTATTTGATTCGATCTTGGCATTGCCCAACTCCAACCTGATTCTGTGCGGCTCACAATATAAGGAAACAAAATAAAATACAATAAGGTAAAAGTACAATAGAATAAACAAACAAGGCGCCAGAACCCTAAACCTAATCACTCAGAGTTGCTGGGAGTTGGGTGGCATATAAATTTAATAATAATAATAATAATAATAATAATAATAATTTATTATTATTATTATTATTATTATTCAGACATATATAACATATGTTGGACACATCCAACAAGGAAACAGTCAGGTCTTTAAGGTCTTCTGGAACTCCATCATGGTAGGAGCCATTGGGATCTCAGGGGGATCTCATTCCAGAATGGAGGCATCGCAACAGAGAAGGCACGCTTCCTGGATCCCAGTAGATGACACTGTTTAATGTGAATAACTGTTATATGGCAGGAAAGAGTTATAGGGTTCTGTATCTCTTTGTTAGCTGTGGTCTTCTGGATTTTTTAATATAGTAGCCCTAGTTTCTCAGTCTTTCTTTGCGTAAGACTTGGAGCAGTAAGAATTCATGCAGGTTTGGCTAGTCTCCAAACAGTTATGTATTGGTAAAGCAGAATGGTCTGGGAATGGAGGAAGTGGACAAGGCAAACAGCTGAAATTTCCATCAATTTCTTCTTGGTTTTGGCTGCTGCCAGTTCAAATTTAATGGGCTTTCTACCAGGATGGCTGCTGATGTCGTCTTGACATCCTGGTAAAAAAAAACCCAAATCCCACGCATCTGTGTATGAGTAGGCCAAGGAAGGGGAGAGAAAACATATATATGTGCATGATAGAAGAAAGTTTGTGTGTGTGTTCGTGTGCGTGTGTGTGAGAGAGAGAGAGAAGAAGAAGATTTGTATAGATTTGGTAAGTGAACGTATAACATTATTCTTCATTATTATAATTGCTTTACTTTGAAGTGCATCTAAAAAAGCTCACCTCATTGGTATTCTTTCTTTTGTCATTTCTTTGCTCCTTAGGGTTCCTTATCTCTAGTGTTGAATCAGAGTAGTTGAATCAAGAAAATAACATCTGATTCTTGTCATTAGCAGATACAAACTGTGTTTCCTGTATTTGAAGCACAAATCACCGTACAAATCAACACTAGAAAGCTACTTCTTTATACAATATTTGTGGGTCCTTGTACATGTTTCTCTGTCATAGTGTCATGGTAGTTACAACATATGGACTAATTTATTGTAAGTGTGGGAAATTATCTCAAGATTACTTCATGTCATCTCACCATAACTCTGCTCATCTACCAAGAATCTGAGATTTTATCATTCTAATGGCATAGAAACTCAGTATAAGAACAGAAATATTACTGTTTACTTTGGTAGGCTCACTGAGAAATTTATGATTTATGTTGTCATTGCTCTGTATCAACAGTTTTTATTTACAGAAAGGTATTTCCCTTTCATGGAGGTTTGGGTTTCCTGTAATTTTTTTTTTTAAATTCATTGTTATCTTCCTGTTCCAGATCATTATGGGCAGGAGTAGAAAACCTTTATTTTGACAATTCAGGGCAAGTCTTCAACTTCCATTTAGGGGAAGTACATGCTCCTGTACCAACTCCTGTGATAATTCATAATTCAGCTCATTGGGAAATTAGCGGTCACTTCAACTGCATATGGAGGGACTTTTCCTGATACATATTGTGAGATGACATGTGACAACACCAATAAGTGTATGTCTGCTGAATGATCATCAGTGTCCACTGAAGATTGCTGTTACAGACAGCCAAACCTTTATTAAGTTAACATAGGAGATCTCGTGATTACCCCTCTTTCATTTAGCATGCATGGTATGATGAATAACTGTAAAGTAAGAGATCAAAAGTTAAATTAAGAAAGAAATCATATTAATATGAATTACAGATAAACTTCTAGGTATGGATGCTCACACTTAGTTTCAGGATCTTGTAATGTATAGATAAAATCTGAACTGTGCCACTACTCATCAACTTTCATATCTAATTCAGACCGACCAGCAATCACATAGATACTCAGAGTTTACAGAATAACTTTCCACCAACATACTCTTTGATTTTAATGAAGCAGGATTCAGTAGTAGGACTAGTGGCTATTTAATCCCAGTATGTGCCCTTTTTTATTTTTCCATTCCGAAATATTGGAAAATGTGATCTTCTCTGTGTCCAAATGTCTATTGTTAGATAAACATCCAGTCCTAAGGATTGTATCTTACTATGATTATAACTTCTTCTAAGCTATGTTTGGAGGAAAAAAAAACCCTACCAGTATTCATTTAATTTGATGAAAGGGGTTTCAGAGGTTCCTACTTGTGGTCTTGCACATACTCAGGAAGGGTAACACAGGGAAAGGCTGTGAATGTAGTCTGTTATTGTGCAATTATCTCTATAGCAGTTTACAGTCTCCCTGGCTTCCACTTTTCAATGAAATCCCAAGGGAAGTCATCATGATGAAACTCTTCCCATGAGACTTCTTCTGTAGTATGGAACTGTCAGTGCTAGGGGAGCATCCTGCCCTTGAGAAATTGTTAGAAAATTTCTTCACATACCTTGGGGGTGAGTTTCAAAGGGCATTTTGGCTCAAATCTATCTTAAAGCATTTTTTAGTTTGGGAGAACTATTTCAAGTTATAGGATTCATGTTTCTTTTAAAGCACTTTAGATATGAAAAGCTATTCTGTCTGTCTGTCTATATGTTTGTCTGTTTCTTCTATTTAAGTAGTTCTTAGAAGTTTCAAGATCATTTAATGCAGCAATAAATGTGCTTAGCAGATGCAACCCTTTTCAGTGAGGGATTCTAAACACCATTTATGAGCCCAAGTACAGTGTTGGGTTGCTAATTCAGGTTAACAAAATATAATTTAGATTTTGTGAAATAGCATGTTAACAGATCTATCCTTTTGATGATAGTCATGTATCCTTTAGAACCACAGAATTCTACTGCTGTGAGGCAAAATAGTTTCAAAGGAGTTGTCTGGTTTCTGTATTAAAAGGATCTTTTTTTAGTTTAAAAGTGGAATATATGTTTTCTTTAGCTGTAAAAGCACAATCAAGGCAACATGATAAGTGAGTCAGTGTTGTAAAAGTAAAACTAATTTTGCCTTCACTCACATGAGCTATAGAAGGAGGAAGCTTTATTGTCCCTTGGAAGGTGATAAGGCAGAGTAATTGTATATTATACTGTCCTGGAACATCTGCCTGAAGACTGTTGGAGCAATTCATCTATCATGGACAATACAGCATGTTTTGTCTTTCTGCTTTAACCCATCCCCACTTGCTTGGCCTGCACGAAGGGCTTGATAGGGACGGTGCCTGGGCTGGGGTTCCCATTAATCAGTCCCCTTGTTCAACACTCCAGCTGACATAATTACAACCTGCGCACAGCAGTTATTCAAGTCGAGTCCTTGTCACTCGTGGTGCGAAACTACACAGCTCAGATCCCGAAGGAGATTGCCTTATCACACAGAACAAGGGCTCACAGGAGTTGAAGAGAATAGAAATGGGAAAATGTCTTCCGGGAGTACTATATATTCCTTTAAAATAAGACATTTGAGAGACTTACAAGGGACAAAGAGGAGCATTGTGCAGACTCTGAAATGAACCCAGTTATTATTTTTCAAAAGATTACCCAGGCCATTTTTGCGAAACAGAGAGGGAGTATTAAATAAATTCAGTAGTCTCTGTCTCTGCTATTCAGTGCTTCTGTTCTATTCATGTTCGTTTGTAAGTTTTTCTCTCTCTGTCCCTCTCCAGAAGGGACAGAATAGCTTTTGGACTTGTAGAACATTTACAGACCTGTAAGTAGAAATCTCTAGGACACAATTATTGTAGGTGGATTTGTTATGCCAGTCAACTTGGAATATATCTGGCCAAAGACAAAGGCGAGAGAAGGAGCCTGTAATAAAAGGAAGGGCAAATATTTCAAAGAGTAAAAGTGAAAAATTATGCTTTGAAATCTCATTTAATATTTTACTTCTCTTTTCTTTGCTATATATTAATGCTTTGTGAGAGATTAAATATGATGAAACCAATACTGCTGGATTAGAGAATTAGGATAGTCTCTCTTTCTTGTTCTTTTGTCCAATAAGATCTAATTTCTCATCCTTTCCTAGACAGTCCTCAAAGATTCACACCTGAAAATAACTGAAATCTTTCTTCTGACCTACCCACTGCTGAAAAAAAGTTGCTGGCTGTCCAGGATAATAATGACCTGTCTGAGATTGGTTTGCTTTTGGATAGTAACCAAAAAGCAGTGGACAAGGGTTTTTTCTCCCCTTCCTAACTGCTTTTATTTGTCATGAGAATGCTGAAACTATGCACCACCACAAACCCTAAGTGTAGACTCCAGAGTGTTTTCAGAAGTTGACACCAAACTCTGTTCTTAAGGTAATAGAAGGGGGCAAATATTAAATAATCATAGGGTAAGCATTTCAGCTGTGCTTAATTACTTACATTTAATGTTACTTAAATGTAACTTAGCTTGCATTAAATTAATTTTTATACTAACTCTTGTCTATTTCTTTGCCCCAGTTTCACCCACTCTGGGGGCTGTAGCCCATGGCTTGTCTTCAGCCTAAAAAAGACTGCAACCTCCTGATTTATTAGGCCAGTTTCATACCATATTTTATATCAATACACTGCCCTGAGGTATCACCATTTTTATGGAAAGCATTGCAGCTGTTCCTGCAAAAAGGAAATGGCAGGCAAGGCTTCTCTCAGGCCAGAAATGCAGCAGAATTTGCCCTAAGAGGCAGTTCCCCTACAGTTTGTCTCCAGTTCAGATAATGTGTGCTATAAACAACACACTAGGCTCTCCTTGCAGCCCCCTTTCTTCTTACCGGATCAGGTAGGTGCAGGATGGCCCAGCAGAAACTGAGAGCAAAAAGCCTGAGAGACTTTCCTCTTGAGCATCAGGGAGCTAAGGTGGTAAAGTTTCTATAACTTACATCTCTCAGAATTCCAGAAGCTGGGTTATTAACATTTCAGAAGAGAGAAAGGAATAAGTCTTTCAGGCCTTCCAGACCTGTGTTTCGTTTTGCTGCTGCTAAAGTGGAGCTATCACCAGGCAAGGCCTTGGAAATAAAGAGCAAATGGAGGAGCATTTTGGTCTTTTCCATGCCAGTTGGGGTGCAGTGATTTACCCAGTTCAAAACGGTGTTCATAGTGAGCTCAGCAGGTTTGCCTATTGCTGAACAATTGCATTGTGCGTAGCAAAGTGCATGGTAGGGTGTGCAGCACTTCAGATTAGAAGGCAAGAAAGTGCATTGGAGCACATGGTTTTTCAATGTATCTCCTGTCTGAAATTCTTTTAAAGCAACCAAACCTGTTCCTGAGATCACACGGCTGTCCTCCATAGCTATCACAAGTTCCCAGGAAAAATCACATTTGGGTAAAGGAGTTGCAGACAGGTGCTAAGTTCATGCTTCCAAGTGCTTTGAAGCATCTTTTTGCATTCTGATCCATAATGCTGCCCAGCTTTAGTGCATGGATTGTCAAATTATTTCTTACCCTTTTGAGTTTCCTACCTGTCCTTACTTTTTTTCAGTCATTTTTGCTTCCCTGCCTGCCTGCTCTCAGATTCCTGATTTTGATTCTATCTGTGAGTTGTATCTACAGTGCTTTTAATCTGATACATTTCCCTCATCTCTATGAAAACTCTGTCATATGTTCTAGAGTATTACTGAAATAGTTATTTTTTCCATTAGTAAATATTTTTCAGATTTTGTTTCACCAGCTTGGTATAATTGATCTGAAATGAAACTATGCATAAGAATCCACAAATCTCAAGAGGAAAACAAATTGTATTCCCATTGCATATCTCTTTCTAATGCTCTAAAACAGTGTTTTTCAAACTTGGCAACTTTAAGATGTATGCACTTCAACTCCCAGAATTCCCCAGCATGCTGTAACACTGATATCAAGACATATTCTACTAATTACTGTTATATTTGATGTCTTTGTTGGTTAGCTTACATTTTTGAAAGAAAATTCAAGATGGGCATCATAGTTAGTGACTTGTACAGTACAGTATATGAAGTTCTGAAAACAGAAATAGAATTCCCCCTTTTTAATAATTA
The DNA here is from genome assembly GCF_059951505.1 of Python bivittatus. Taxonomy (NCBI): domain Eukaryota; kingdom Metazoa; phylum Chordata; class Lepidosauria; order Squamata; family Pythonidae; genus Python; species Python bivittatus. Next base: position 24,424,615 of record NW_028277113.1, on the reverse strand, counting down.
ATTAATTAATTAATTGAGGGTTTAAAGCAGCTTGACCTTCAAAATATCTTTTTCTGCTGTTTGCTCTATTTGTTTTCTTTGGTCCTTCCCTAAACTAGTATGCTGCAGTGTTGACTAACTGTAAGTCCCTGCCTTTCCTAGCACCAAGAACAAAGCTGGCTGAAGAGGTTAGGATATGTCCACTAATACATGCCCCATCCTTTCCTATTTCATAGCTTCTGTGGCTGATATCTCAGGCAAGAATTAACCATAATTAATGTGTGGTGTTTTAATTCAGAAGAAATTATGGGTAAAATCATACAGTTGTTACAGATGCTTCTTAATGTTATGTACCATTCCCCTAACAACAAAAGTACTTTTCTATTATTCTATGACCCAGGGTACTTTGGTCCTAAAGGAAAGTTGTGCTACCCTCACAAGAGACCCATGAATTTGTGTTCATGGCTTCTGTGCTGTCCCAGATTTAAAAATGGCAGCAAGCACAAGAGATCTGAGGAGGAGAGATCTGCCACATTCTAGGAAATTATGGTGGAACTATGCTATTTTCAAGGGAAGTATTTAGAAGGCTGACAGACTTTTCTGAGTATGCAGAAAACATCCTTGGTTATTTATTTTCTGCAAGCTTGGAAAGCGGTAGAGTTACATACATTTAGAAACAGAACGAGAATAGTTCTTATCATGATGTCATGAGATAACAGAGTCTGATATTTATTTTCTACTCCAAAGTCAATTTACATCAGTGATGAGGAAAAACAGCACATTTTGGTTGTATATTTTTTTCAAACTTTATTTATGTGAAGTTCACCTATCACAATAAATAAAGAGATTGCATTACATCTTGGGTGAATCAAATTTTACTTCCAGAAAATGAATCTGAGCAGGTGAAATGAAACAAAGGAGGCAGAGAGAAGAGATTTGGGTTTTGTTTTTATTTTGGTTTTTTTCCCCCTCCCTTTGACTGCACAAGATGGGGAAAGCAGTACAACAGTTATAGGAAACAATCATTCAGAGTAGAGGTGATAGAGGCAGTACTGCTTGCTTTGGATACTCGACCAGCAGCAGATCAACAGGAGTTTCCCTCTAGGGAACTATGTCTGTTTGAAGAGCAGCTGAAGGAACTGACATAAAAGGCCCGTTGAAAAAAGTACCATCTGCGTGTAAGATTGACAGGTAGCCTAAAGGGTGTGTTACTTTCCTTTCTGGTTCCAACAAAGTTAGGAGTCTCTTTTCATCTCATTACAGTGTGCACAATCTAGGGCCTTTCATAAGTTCCAGCTATATATTTAAATTATTGAGCATATTTTGTACATTTCTGAAATGATAGAAAAAAATCATTTAATTCTATTTTGATCATTTAAAAAGGCCTGCCATTGATATAGCTATAATGTAAAATATTTGACAGGAAACAAAATGTAATAAAAGAGTTCCTAAATTAATCCCCAACCCAGGGCCAATAAAATTTTAAATAATAAATAGGTCTGATATCTACTGTGAACATTTCACAACAATTTTGAAATATTTTAAGTAGCTGTATAAACCCATTTAGACTGATTAGACCATTTTAGTCTTTTTTTTTTTTTAAGTAAAATATTTAGGGTTAAATTAAACAATAAGACTTTAGGGCTTTTTCTACCAAAAAAAGAAAAGAAAAAAGAAAAAAAATACAGTTTTTCTAATAGGATCTGCTATTTGTTTATCTTTAATGAATCCAGATTGATCCCAATTAATAGAAGTTGCAGTGAATTTACTTAGTCTCTTGGCCAAGCAAGGTATAAAAATCTTTTCCTCTTAATTTAAAAGTGCAGTGGGTCAGTGGGATTCAACTAACTCTTTGTCTGCTAGGCTTTGGGATCATAACTAACCAGATTTGATGCCATGAATCAGGAATGTGATTATCCTGCAGTGCAGAATTAAACAGAATATAAATAATGGACAATTAGTTCTGATTTTTTATATATATATAAACAGTTGCAATAATATCATCACTCCAGGGGACTTACTTAATTTAATTTAATTTAAAATATTCAATTACTTGTTCTGTTCACTCTGTGGAAGATGATTTGTTGAGATTCATTCTATAGGCTTCTGATTTTGTGATTTTATCAGAGCCTGATTTTGTGATTTTATCAGAGCCTTAAAAAATAATTTAGATCTACTAGTTAGATCTACTAAATAAAGTACAAATATTCATTTCTAACTGCAGAATCCTTTTTACATGACCCCAATCCCCAATCCTTTTTACATGACTTAATTTTGATCTGTAAAAAATTATGTTCTGATTTATTAGATAATAATGTTATTACCTTATTGTCATCCTTATGTATTTTATTCAGGAACTCTCATCTTGGAGGGGGGGAGTTATTTTAATCCTCAGAGACCACTAACTCTTCTTTTCTGGACCAGTTTTTCATTAATGTCTTTAGAGCCTAAATAAGACCATTTTAGTGTTAGAATCATGATAATACCTTAAATACATTTGAGCCAAGGCAGAACATGTTTTGGGGAATATTTTCTAACCCCTTTATCAGCAATAACCGTATGTTCATGTCTATGTGTACACTAACAAGTATGGGGCAGCCTGCGTATGAGTCACATGACCAAGAGAGATAGGGAGGGGTCTTAAAGCAGAACAGTCACCAACATTCCAAGCCCCTGCTCAACTGTGTCTCCCATTACGAAGCCTTGGGATAATTTTTTGTATCTTTTTCCCACCCCTGCAACCTGATCTGGCCCTTTTTTGAATTCAATCTTCAGTCAGGCATCTTCCCTGACTCCAATTTTTCTCCAGTCCTATTAAGTATTCGGAAGGTTATCATGCTGAAAGACAGATCAACAAGAGCCCTTCTCATCATCACAGAGTTCACAGAAATGCAAATTTCAAATTTTACCTTACTTTACCTTTGGTTTCCAGGTCAGTGCAAATATAAATTGTTTAGAAATAAATCTAAGAGCAAAAATAAGTTACCCATACTTTATAAGATACTTATATCAATTAAAGATAGTATTTAATGCAGCATTTAGGTATGCTTCCTTGAGTTGTACAGAATGTTGTACCAAGAGAAACTGAATATATGCAGCATGTTTTATATGCTGTCTCAGTGCTGAGCTGGGCCACTGTGCCCAGCCAGCCAGAGGAATATTCCCATCTCTGATGAAGTCTTAAAGCAGCAATGTGCTCTCATGGCCCATGGAGGAGGCATTAATAGCTTGAGCTTTATTGCTTCTTTTGAAGTGGAACATTTCTCCTATGTATCTCAATCATTTACCTTCTCAATTATTTGATTATCTATTTGCTGAATATTAATGTTGATATTGCTAGAAAACTAGTTTTCTTATGATTCATTACCAACTGTGTCTCCTTTCAGTACTGGACCAGAACCTAAGCATTCTCCTGAGACCAAGCTGGGTCAGCAACAGGGTTGCAGCATTCTCTGAATAAAGTTGATATAATAGTTGTTTGTCTGCCATCACTGGGGCCTAACTCTTCTAGACATTTGACCTGGAAATTTATAATAAATGTTAAACAAAAGGGGCAAGGGTACAACCTTACTTCACAGATTTCACTGCCTAGTGGGTTGTGCAACCAAAATCTAATAAGTATTGGATCCCACTCTTGGTTTTCTGGAAGTAGTAAAAATTTAGAGGTAATGAAATATGACACCATTGGATAGTCCAGTGTGGTATTAAAATCACAAATACTTATAATTTATTCTAAATTTATATAGTAAACAAATGCAGCTTATTTTTAGAATTATTTTAGAACTCCTAATCCCTTCCACTCTTACATAGACAAAGCTTTGAATTTGATGTGTTTGCAATTTACATTTTGAGGGGATGGTAGCAAAGGTCAGTTTCTTCAGCTTTTCCTTTATCTAATCTCTACAAAAGTATTTGTTCTCTTATTTAGCCTGCTAGTACAGAACAGTTAACTACTTAAATGTTCATATTTATAATGAAAATTTGTTTGTTTTACACTTGGGAAACCAACGTGCTGAAAGAGTGAATTTACATATGTCTTGTTCCAAGCTGCCATTTGGACATGCACCCCATCAGTTTTTTTCATTAACTGAACAGTTTTCTCAAGTACTGATGCACAGTTCCTGCTCCTATCCTACAGGCTTTTGCTACTTTATAACAGCCAGCATTGGACATCTGTCACGCATACTGCATGTCATAACAAATAGATCATAAAAAATTCTTGCAAAGCTACAAACGTGAAAAAGCTGAAACTATTGTTACTACAGTGCACTAGCTCATAACTCCAATACTGTCAATATTAATTCCAACCATATTTTCCTTATGAAACATTGAGATGTCAGGAGAGGTGGAAGTAGATGAATGCCAATGTTTCTAGGTGCTTTTTTTTTTTTTTTTAAATGGAGGCTTGGTTTCAGTACCTGTTACTGCCGTTGATTCTTGCACAGGGAAAATGTGCAGCTATTTCTGATTGCATGGCATTTGTAATGCAAGCTGATATTTAGGCTGTCTACAAATCAAAGAATCATAGAGTTGGAAGGGGCCATTTATGCCATCAAGTCCAACCCCCTGCTCAGGAGAGGAATCCAAATTAAAGCATCCCAGGCAAATAGCTGTCCAGTGTCTGCTTGAACACATCAAAAGAAGGGAAACCCACCACCTCTCTGGGTAATTGGCTCTACTAGCATACTGCTCTTACTGTTTAGAAAGATTTTGTTACATTTACTCAGAATGTGCCTTACTATAACTTCAATCCATTGTTACATGGCCTGAACTTTTGGGTTGATAAAGGGTTGGTTTTCCATGTGACATCCTTTCAGGTATTTGAAAAGTGCAATCATATCCATCATCAATCTTTTTAGGGCAAAAGATTCCCAATTCACTCAAGCCTATACATATACATATATAGTGTATACTCACTATACATTTACTGAAGGAAAGAAATTAAAGATAAAGACATGCATCATTATAAAAGTAATGTTTCAGTTTCAGTTTCTTGCTCATTGTTGTTGCCAGTTCCTGATCCTGTTCCAGTTTGTCTGAATCCTTCTTAAGTGTATAGTCTTAACCTTTATAATATCCTTGTTTTCCTCTGCCTCTACAAGAATGCTGGTAATTCTTTATGAAAAAACAGGAGAACTTCTGATTAATTGCTCAAAATGAATACCAGTTCTAACATTTCAGGTGTATCATAAACAATTAGTGCTTATCCTCTGATTCTCTTAAAATAAGGCACACAAGTTCCTTTTTTCTGATCCTGGAGGGTTTTCAAGACCATGGGTATCTGTAGTGAACTTAGGTACCAACCTTTAGAAACTTATGTGTGATGTTATGATGCAATTACAAAAGAAGTACAGTTTACATCAAAACATTGTAATGCACATTTTCACCCCACCCCCACCCCAAACACCCATATCTAAAGGTACAAGATACAATGCTTTGTGGGAGAAATGGGAAAATCTAGTCACTAACCTTCCTTTAGGCACAACTGTATAAACACAATAAACATTTCAGAGCAGTCTCAGCACATAAGAGAAATAATTTCTTAAAGGGCCAAAGTATACATTTACTGAAGGAAAGAAATTAAAGATAATGACATGCATCATTATAAAAGTAAGTAAATAAAAACAGTAAAAACATAAACCGCTAGTATCCATGATCTTATGAAAGTTCAAGAAGTTCACCTGGTGTTTAACATACAGACCAAGCAGGACAAGGCAAAGAAAATTATCTCTATATCCTTGTCATGGATGAATCACTAGTAGGGGGAGATTGAGGTATTATAGCATGCTGTCCTCTGCAGAGTCAGGGATCAAATCAGGCTGATCTGCCCCAGAGGGTGATGGTTCTGCTTAGATTTCAGGAAGCTCTAGAGGTATTTTCTCAAACTTACCTGGTTTTCTAGCAACCATCTGTTTGAGATATAGAACAAAATCTGCATGGAACTTGTAATGGTGATTTCTGCCTGACCTTATCCCAGGGTGCCTATTGGAGCCTGCTGGAACACCAAACAGTATAAAATAGTATAGCAAGAGGGCAGGCAATTTGAGTAACTGTGGTCCAGATCTAGGATTGAATCAGGATCTGGTGGAGGCAGCATTATATAACCTATGCCATGGTGATCTAGGAGGCAAAGAAATGGATTTCCTGTCTGATTGCATCAACACAGACCTGGTCAGTGGAACTCTTCTGGGCTGTTGGGCAGATGACATGGCCTTTCATGATCTCTGCTAGTACTTTACTATAATGTTTTTGTGAACACTTTGCAGCTCTAAGGCAGGCTTCATGTCACTATACTTAGGGTGTCCAATGTGTACTGCATTATAACATTTGACCTTGGTTGCTTATCTCTTGAGGAAGTGAATAAGTTTCTTGGATCTCTTCATGCCACTGTTTCTCTGTTAGATGCCTTCCTGATTTGGTTTATAAAGACCTCTAAGGATTTCATTCTGCCTATGATTTCTGATAATTACTGATACCTATCTTTGGCATGTGGCCTTCCCTGCTATCTTAAAAGAGTCAAATGAGGCCCCAGTTTAAGAAGTCATCTTTAGAACCAACTGATTTTAATAGCTACCAGGCCATTAAAAAAAAAAAAAGAAAATAGCTAATCAGGTTGAGAGAGTGATAGTGTTCTTAGAGGAAAAAGGTTATCTAGACCCTTTTCAGTCTAGTTTTTGGCCTGGATGGCACAAGGACAGACATTGTTGCACTGAGAAAGGAAACATAATCCAGTTGATACTTTTAATTATGTCTAGTTAGATCTCAGTACTAAAATAAGCTATTATAACACAATAAATTTACTGGGGATTCTTGGTTCAATAGCATATGTGAAATTCTATTTGGATCCATTATTAATTATAATAAAGATGGTAGATATATTTTTTGAAAATCCTTTACCATATACAGGTGAAACTCGAAAAATTAGAATATCGTGCAAATGTTCATTTATGTCAGTAAGGCAACTCAAAAGGTGAAACCAATATATGAGATAGACGCATTACATGCAAAGCGAGATATGTCAAGCCTTACTTTGGTATAATTGTGATGATTATGGCGTACAGCTTATGAAAACCCCAAATTCACAATCTCAGAAAATTAGAATAGTGTGAAAAGGTTCAATATTCCAGGCTCAAAGTGTCCCACTCTAATCAGCTAATGAATCCATAACACCTGCAAAGGGTTCCTGAGCCTTTAAATGGTCTCTCAGGCTGGTTCAGTAGGAATCACAAGCATGGGAAAGACTGCTGACCTGACAGTTGTGCAGAAAACCATCATTGACACCCTCCATAAGGAGGGAAAGCCCCAAAAGGTAATTGCAAAAGAAGTTGGATGTTCCCAAAGTGCTGTATCAAAGCACATCAATAGAAGGTTATGTGGAAGGGAAAAGTGTGGTAGAAAAAGGTGCACAAGCAGCAGGGATGACCGCAGCCTGGAGAGGATTGTCAGGAAAAGGCCATTCAAAAGTGTTGGGGACTTTTACAAGGAGTGGACTGAGGCTGGAGTTAGTGCATCAAGAGCCACCACACACAGACGGATCCTGGACATGGGCTTCAAATGTCGTATTCCTTTTGTCAAGCCGCTCCTGAACAACAAACAACGTCAGAAGCGTCTTACCTGGGCTACAGAAAAAAAGAATTGGTCTGTTGCCCAGTGGTCCAAAGTCCTCTTTTCTGATGAGAGCAACTTTTGCATCTCATTTGGGAACCAAGGACCCAGAGTCTGGAGGAAGAATGGAGAGGCACACAATGCACGATGCTTGAAGTCCGGTGTGAAGTTTCCACAGTCTGTGTTGATTTGGGGAGCCATGTCCACTGTGCTTCATTAAGTCCAGGGTCAACGCAGCCATCTACCAGGAGATTCTGCAGTACTTCATGCTTCCTTCCGCAGACGAGCTTTATGGGGATGCTGACTTCATTTTCCAGCAGGACTTGGCACCTGCCCACACTGCCAAAAGTACCAAAACCTGGTTCAATGACCATGGGATTACTGTGCTTGATTGGCCAGCAAACTCGCCTGACCTGAACCCCATAGAGAATCTATGGGGCATTGCCAAGAGAAAGATGAGGGACATGAGACCGAACAATGCAGCGGAGCTGAAGGCCGCTATTGAAGCATCCTGGTCTTCCATAACACCTCAGCAGTGCCACAAGCTGATAGCATCCATGCCACACCACATTGTGGCAGTCATTGCTGCAAAAGGGGCCCAAACCAAGTACTGAGTACATATGCATGCTTATACTTTGCAGAGGTCCGATATTGTTTTATTTCCAATCCTTGTGTTATTGATGTCATGTAATATTCTAATTTTCTGAGATTGTGAATTTGGGGTTTTCATAAGCTGTATGCCATAATCATCACAATTATACCAAAGTAAGGCTTGACATACCTCGCTTTGCATGTAATGCGTCTATCTCATATATTGGTTTCACCTTTTGAGTTGCCTTACTGACATAAATGAAAATTTGCACAATATTCTAATTTTTCGAGTTTCACCTGTACTATATAGCAGACATCTATGACAGAAGGTAAGTGTAGAAAATAGTCTAAGATTGCTATCAATTTTATTTGGTCACCACAGAGAGAATAGTATATTTATGTTTGACTGACTGACTTCTTGTAGATATTTTCTAATTTTAAGTAAGACCTATGTAAAATGTCCAGGACGCTCAAACTCCTTACTTTTGGGCGCTGCCCTAAGTCTTGCCTTTTCTTATGTTTATTTTTTCTGGTTTTTCCCCTTATAAGTACTTCGGTAATTTTTTTGAACATTTGTTTAATCAAGTTTAGATTCTTCGCAGGAAACGCTTACAGCAAAGAAAAAACACAAGCTGACTTCTAACAAAGATGCACTACTTCTCTTGAGGGACCCACCAGATTTTCTGGAGTACATTGAAGACCACAGACCATGTAGCCAGAACCTAAATAGACAAGACCACTTTTTATTTTGTACTGTAAAACCAAAAAAACTATAATTCAGAAATTTTATGTGTGTACAAGTTCACCAAGTGGCTTTAACAGAACATAATGCATTTGCTTTGAGATACACTTTGTGAACAGAAATATATTTGCTATATACTGAATGTCTGGGGTATGCATCTAACTACACAATAACCCATAGGTGCAAGCCTCATATGTCTGAAACAAAGAGAAGGTGCATACTTCAGTAAGTGCTGAGCAAGAGAGCAAGAAAATAGGACTGTTCCTAATACCTTCATCAGCCTGTTGAACTTACTGATGAAATAGTTTTGGGCCGTGCCACAGACAGAAGGCCTTGCGCCTTGTACCATTTTTCCAAAGTATTGTATAGTGCCACTGTGCCCTTTGTTTCATGTTCGTCACTGCAAACCCTCTCTTTCTTCTGCTGTTTCTGGCAGAATCGTAATAAAAAATGCAGCATACAATCAGTTTTTTATGAATTCTGGATATGGTTTTGCATACTATTTCTGTGGTCTATTTACCTGCAGTGACAGCATAATATTCCTGCCACATTATTGCACCAGGTTCAGTGGAAGGCAATTGATGTTCCCAATTCCAAATATTTTTTTAACAGATCTGCAGATTTTTGAATTATCTAAGTGATTCTTTTACTCAGAAAATGTGAGAAGATTAGGATTCCTTCAAAGGGATAAAAAAAAAAGCTTTTTAAAAAAATATATTCACATGTATTTTCAGTTATACTAAAACCTTTCTTGAAGTGTGCTTTATTGAAACAGGCTAGTCAGTATCAGTTATATAATGGGAATTTACTCTTAAGCCTAATTTACTCATAAGCCTAATTGTATTGTTTTATAACAATATTTCAATTCAGTATCTTAGCAGGGATGTATAATATGACTTTATTATTCCACCCCCACCCTCCGCACATTTTAGGTCCAACTGTGCTGAAAATATCCGCAAGCATATCCTGCACACAGGTAAACATGAAGGCGTAAAGATGTACAACTGCCCTAAATGTGAATATGGAACCAATATCCCAGTGGAATTTCGCAATCACTTGAAAGAACTACATCCTGACATTGAGAACCCTGACTTAGCTTACCTGCATGCTGGTAAGGACATCTTTATACTCATTTTCCCAAGTGGAGGCACTTACATGATTGTGGAACAAAAGCCACTTTATAGCATAAGAGGCAGTTTTAAACTCAGTCCAGGCACTTTCAGTATCTCATTCATGCTTCTGTGCAACTCACAGTAGTTTTATTTGTGTGTGTTTGCAAGACTTAATTTAATCTAAGAGATTGCCCCAAATGTGTTGCCCAGCCAAGTCTGAGTTCTCTAAAGTTTGATGAATAGCAATACTGTAAAGGGAAAGACTTCTGATATTGCAATCTGAATTAAAAAATAGGTCTTTTAGCGGAATGCTATACAAAGTATTACACATGACACCTAAGGCTAGATAATTGATGTAATTTTATTTCTGAAGTGGCAGTCTGCAGTCTTCCAGACACTTCTGGACTGTAGCTTCCATCTTCCTCTAGTATTTCCCACATTGGCTAGAGCTGCATGGAGGTTTCAGATATCTAGAGGCCTGTACAAGCAGCCCCTGATGATGCCTGAAAGTAGAAAGAGGTCCAAATCAGTACTGCCTCCTTCACAAAGATTATTAGAAAAGATACATTGTTCTTCTGTATATTCCTTAGCTCACTTGTATTAGTTCTATACATACAGAGAGCAATATAGAATCAGCTATACAGTATGTTGAGGTATAGGTGTATTAATAATTTAAAGAAAAATGTTCAAGAGGAATTCTTAAACTACAATTTTTTCCTCTGTGTAGAAAACGGTTGTATTATTCAGAATAATTGATTGTCAGTGATACAATCATCTAGGATTTTCTGTATTTGATAGACCACTATCATATGACAATTTTTTAAAAAATTTATAGACCGCTATATTTAATTGTGTGTTTATTTTCTGAACTACTTTGTTATCTGCTTTTAGAATAAAATTAATGCCATTTCATTCAAAATGTAATACAAAATAAATGTAGCATTGAAATACAGCTTTGTTGGCAACATTTCCACAGGGCTCTTGGCTTCTGGGATCTCAAATTCATGGTTAGGTAGATCAGTTAATCATTGCTTGAGTAAGTCAGAACTTTATCATTTCTATTTTACTTCTGAGTTAAAGGCATATCTTCATTATAATTGTAGCTAGCATATTGTTCCTAGCAAACTCTGATAAATTTTAAGAAAACATTTTACTAAGCAGACCCTGTTAAGGTCACAACTCATTTTTGCCATACCTCAGTATCTCTTCTTTGCCTGAATGAAACAAGGCTTCAAAGGCAAGTTAGTCTATGATTACATCATCAAAATGGGACAAACAGTGATCCTATCAGTTGTTAACAGCTGCAATATTCATGAATGGAATCCTGAAAGTTCAAGTAGTTAACTCTAAATAAAATTGTGATCTTTATCCTTCTTGACAGAAGCATTCATCAAAATATTAAGGGGGATGGGAAATGATTGCTAAAAGTTATACTGTGATCTATTATATGATTTTTATCAAAGTTTGACTGTGTTACCAAGTGAGACTGAAGCTGTTGAATTTCAAGTGAGGATATAAAATTTCATCACTTAAATAATACTTATTTCAAAGATTTTTTTTCCTAAAAATCATTTGTATACTCACTAGCTTTGGATACATGAAAATAATTATAAAGTTTGCTTCTCTACTACATTTCAACCTTTTCTGATAATAATTTCACTGACAATTTTAAGTTCAGCATAAAGCCCTAGATACTTTGAACAATGATTTTCATTTATTTTCAACAGAAAACTAACAACTAAAAAAATTAAGAAGCTTGTCATTGTTAGAGAAGATATTAGAAAGAGTTATTCCTTGCTGAAATAAGAGAATGTTACTTGGATTCCATAAAACTAGTACAGTATTATTTTTTTAAAATGCTGGTACACATTATATAGAAAATAGTAAGCAGTTCCGCTTCAGACAGATTCATTCTAGTAATAGCCATTAGCGTCAGTCTTTCAATTGCATGTCAGGTTGATTGGCAGAGATTTTTCCTCTCATGTACATAATAGTAATTTTAGTGTGTGCTTGAAATAAAAACCTTACATAAATGTTTTTCTAACTCTAAAAAGGATGCTAGCATGCAGTCTCTATAGATTACCTTACCCATGCTTTCCTAGTAAATTAAGGAGCATAAAGATAATTATTTTCATCTTCATATAAGGATGTTGAGGATGTCATATAAGCAGACATTTCTAGTTCTGCACCTGGTAGTAACATCCCTGTGGTAGCCACCTGCAGTATTCAACTTTTAAACTAGAAAACAGGGAGGAATTAATATAGACTCCTCAACATAGTATATTGCTAGGACTTTTGTTGACAGTAAAGTAACATATCAGGATTAAACAGGTTTCATAAGTAGTTAATCAGTTATTCTGATAAGCCTTATTGATCATAGATAGTTCAACTGAGTGTAGGGCACTGGGCAGATGAGATCTGGAAATAGCAACTATCTCAGTATGTCTTTATGGGGTTTGGATACTTCATTTGATGAAAGGAGGTGAATGGATAGAGTAAGATAAACATTTTCATTAAAAAAAAATAGTTTGTAATTGCAGTGCAGTTTCAGTATAATGTGATAACTATGTAGCTACTGAAATCCATTGCAAGAAATATATAGACTCACAAGAACAGAGAGACTGCCGGCTGGATTTCTTCCTATTTATGCCTGCCACATTGTATTGTAATAAAATGTTTTTTACCGTGCCTGTAGCCCACAAAATAGTATCAGTAACCACATGTCCAGCTGATTGTGTGACTGCTGCCCCAAGTGCACATTGTCAGGAATAACTCCAAATGAACTCAGTCAATCTTATTTGCTAGTAAATATCCATGTAATTGCATATCTATTTCAAACCACTAAGAGACTTTAATAGCCAGTGGTATAAGTTTAATAAATAAATAATAAAATTAATCCCCCTCCCCTTCCAACAAAAACACATGCGCATATCTGTGCTACCAGTTTCAGATATGGCCTAAATGTTTATTAGTTCAAATAAAAAGTTCTCTGGCTGCAGCAGGACTAGGCAAGCAGAGGCTTCAGGGACCCCAAGTATCTGTTTTGTAGTCCTGGAATTCACCTTTAACCATAGTTGCCAAAAATTGATAGAAATATCTCCTACCATTGGAGGTGGGGAATACATTAAAAATAATAGTGTGTGGTTAAGAGCCAAGACCAACTTGATGGCACATAATCAATTTATAAAATAAAAAAAAAACACACATTTCTCCCCCAACTACTAAAAAAACTTAGAAAATTCTAACTCATCCCCTATTGTGACAACTTCAGCATGTCTATTTTGACTCTCAGCCTGTTTCAAAATGTTCAGAGCAGCCCCAGCTCATTAACAGTTTGCTACCTTGAGTGTTGTGTCTCTACTATGATACAAGTCTTAATTAAGGCTATTGCTGGCATGTGTGTAAGCATGAGTTGCTACAATACATCCCTGTCTGTTCTCTCTGTGTACTTGCTGGCTTCAGTCTTCATTCTGCAATGACTTATTGTCTCTTGTATCTAGTAGGAATGTTAGAGGAAGGGGACCTTACTGCTTGAAGAGATTTCCAGAAGTCTCAGTTTAGGATCAGCTGTACAGAGAAAATAGCACTTCTTTATCGCAATCGGTTCTGTTATTCACTTTAGGCATTATCACTAAAGTATCTCTTTCTTATTAGCAACTGGAACAAATGAGCCTTCCACAACAATTAATTCCATACTCCTGAATTGTACTTGACCATAGATGTTGATCAAGGTTCTTTGCTAAAGTTCGTAAGATGTATAGTATTGCTACATTACCAAAACCACATCTTGAACAGAGACAAAATGCACCCAAATTTAGTGTACAGAAATTAGTCATATTTACAAAAGGAAACAGAACCTGTAGCCAGCCCCATTGAATTTAAAATGTCTATATTTTGTCATATTCTACTGTAAATACTAGTATAAAATTTTGATATTAATTGATAACATATTTTATTATTTTTAAATCTCTTTTATATTTTCTAATTTAAGTTTCACTTCCAAAAATTTTCTTTTAAATTTTTCATTCTGTTATATTTACTATTTATTTAGTTAGTTCAATTTTGATGTTGTCTGACTCCAAAGTGACTCTTAATTATCTTTCACATGTCAAATATTCTTGGCATCCAAGCTAGGCTATATTTATACTTGTTCTGTTTAGATTTTATGGAATTAGTATCTGTTGTCTACCTTAAATAAATGTCATTTAAGGAAATTAAGAAGTATAAAGCAAAATGCTGATCCTCAGAATAAGCAGAGGGATAAAATGCTCCTACTGGAATCCATTTCTTAGGAAAGCCTATCAATATGGAAGCTATGTCTGTAATAATGGTACAGATGGCCTCTGAAATGGTCATTTGAGAGAAGAGGTTGACTGCCATTGTTAAAATTAAGAAAATGGCATTCATGGAAGCCTAATTTGTTGCTACTGATTTTCCTGTAAAAGATTTTGAGATTAAATGATGTCTCTTGTAAATTTTCCTCATTATGAACTAGTGAGAGTTTACAGTAAGCTTACAACATATTCATTAAGCTTAAAACCTCTTATTCAAAATGACAAAATAAAAAATTATAAAACATGCATATGCATACATTTGGGGCACTAATAGTACCACTAAGTAGGCAAATTTGTACAATGCAAGAAAAAAAAAATCTTACAATACAAAACATGTATCCCGTGTGTGTGGGTGTGTGTGTTCTATATACTAGCTGATGGAATTCATTCTCCCTCCCATTGCAAACCTCTGTTCAATCCCTACTGAATAGATTTGGGGGATGACTAGAGTCTGCAAGGAGGGGAATACAAGGGTAACTCCCCTTTTACAAGCATTCTTTATGTGTAATTGAATAGTGGCCTGTAGCAATAATGAAGAGGAATCTGAAAATATTCAACATGTATTACAGGCAAGATCACAAATCATTATTTTAGTAGGAATGATTATCTTTTTTCCTGACATACTATTTGAAGGAATGGTAGAATTAAAAATAACATAACTGGTGCTGTTATCTGTTATGCATCCTTTTCCAGCTCTTAGAATTTTAAGTACACAATTTTAATGCTTCTGGTACAGTTTTTTGGGTAGATCTACTTAAGTCATGTTGAAGCTACTACAAGGTTACTTGTTTGGTATAGTGACTGGTAATTTGCAGTCTCCTATATGCATCAAAACTGCAACTCAGCATTTCCAGGGTATTATGTCACCTGTAATTGTAGAAATGCAAAAATAAACATAAAACATTCTGTGTAGAATTGAAATTCTTGATAACACTAGCTTTATTTTTCATGTTGCAAACAGTTCTTAAAAGTGAGCCATCAATGATTGGACAAATCTCAGAATCAGGAGAAAATGGCTGAATATTGGAAGTTAGGAAGGAATTCAGTGTCCTGTATTGTTTCATGCCCATTCCTTTTGTAGGATTAATATACATTAAAAAAAATGCTTGTGCATTTTTCAAAGAGGCTGCAGTGTTCAGTCTATCATGTTCCCAAACTTGCCAGGCCTTAAATGTGTCCTGAAAAAATGTGTAAAATTGAAAATGAAACAAATTCACTTTTTCCATGCAACTGTGACTTAACAGAGCATTGAAACAGCTGGGCAACATGCCAGAAAGTCACCATGTTAGTCACCCCTGAGTTATTCATCTGAAAGCCATTTCAGTGTGAGACCTCTGCTAAATATACCTGATCATGATGTACAGTAAGGGGAACGTATTAGCTTTGTTCAAAATATGTATGCACCTAAATCTATTTCTACATTAATTTTAAAAGCAAGTGCTTAAACCCATTTTAGCTTTAACAACACAATTTCTGGAATTATTATAACACACATCCCAAAACAGGAACAGCATATTTCAAAGTAATATTTATCAATATTGCCCTTCAAGTTTCTGAGGAAACAAATGGAGGCCAAAAATCGAATGCTTCTGTAATTACTCGTGTAATTTCAGTTGATAACTAAAAGGTACCTCTTAATCATTTTGGGATCTTATTCTTTGCTTCATTTTAAAATGTATCACTATATATATTTCCCCTGTTCTAACATTAGTGATTCAAAAGATTGTATGAACTTTCTTAAACTGAACACTCTTACATTCCACTTACGCCTGTCCAAAGGATAGTGTTGGAGGAATGTATTTTGGTTAGAAATTTAATCACACATTTTACTATGTAATAGACTGATAAAAGAAAACAATATCCTGCAGATTCTTTCTTGCTGTAATAAATGTGTAAAAGAATGAGAATTTGGGTATATGCATATAATATACAGAATTACCTAGGTTTCCTGGGCAGAATTCTCTTAGTGAATTACTTGTGTAAACTACTGGTTGGATAATTGCACTCTGTGTGGTTTTAAAAAGGCCTGAAAACTTTAACAGGTCCAAAAATAAGGACATACCTAGGCAGTTAATGAGAGCTGGCTAATAAAATCACATTGTAATGTACATTAATTGCAAGTCCATTTCCCAGACCACTTAATTGTGCTGGTTTTTACCTTTAAATTCTACATGGCTGGGGACAGGTTACTGCCATCTAGGCCTTAAGATCATCATCCAGGGCCTCTCCAGGAGTCCCTGCCAAATGTGGCCAAATTTGGGACTGAAAGGGTGAAACTTTTTCACACTCTTTCCACAAAAAATCTGGTAGTACTCTTAAATCAAATGGTCTCTTTGGTGCCCATGAAGAACTTTAATTTTTTTTTTCCCGGGACATTCTTGGAATTATTTTAGATTTTGCATTTTGTTCTGCTGCTACTTTTATTTTTATTAAGTGCAGCATTATTTTAATCTCTGCTGTTTTTAATCTCTGCTGTTTTATTGTTATTGTGTATTTTGTGTTTTTAATTTATCTGTATACCATGCAGACAGTGTCAGTTACTAGGCATTAATATAAACAGGAAGAGTTACTATCTGTGAACCTTTGTGTGTATGTGGGTCTTTTTAAGTAGCTATAAATTTGTTAAGGATTTAAACATGTACACCCAGCCATGAATTGCATACTGTTTTAGAGATTGTCATGGGTCATATAATATTGTTGAAGCTAGCTCTGTGGATTTGTTATTCCCTGTGTTTCATAGTTACTCTGTTCTCTATTTCCCCTTTATTCTTCTAGATGTTAACTGGGAAGGATCTGTGGGAATATTTCATCACATCAGCATACAGTAAAACATAGCATTGCCACTCATATCTTGGCCCACACTCTTTAAAAGCTGTTTTGACCGCTGTCATTAGGGACCTATGCATTTGTTTAATATGTTTATGACTAGCATTGCATCTGTGCAAAAAGACTCTAATCCCATTATTGAGGTACAGATTTTCATTCCTCCAGTTTTCTCTGATTCTTGCTGAAATATCTTTCTTTGTAAGGACCTTTCAGCCTACCAATATGGAGTTGAATTCACATACTTGTGTTGTTGTTTTTTAAATGACAGCTTTTTTATAATTTCTTTCCTGCATGCACAGAACTGTGTTTCTTAAACCTGCCAAGGAGGTTCAAGCTGTGTAGATAACTCATATATAAAAGCAGCTAGTTCTATACAGATAACACATTCAAAATAGAATTGCAGTGTATTCAAATAAGTCAATCAACCATACTATTCTCTATGATAGTTTTGCTAAGCATGTTTTTCTTTTCCACAATCTGCAGTGAGCATCATCAATTATCACTGGGATTCCCTCACCCTAGCAGGCTGGATTTTTTGAAATAAGTTTCTTTTTTATAACTACGCACCCTTAGTTTTCCCCAGGTCCTCCTGATACCTGTATCTTGTATAGAAATGATATTGTCTTCTCCAGCATAAGAATTGTCTCTGGATTTTAGAACCACATGGAATAATAGGACTGTTGACATTTTGCCATAAAATCCAGTATTTTATAGGGAAATGCCCTTTATATTTTATTATATTTATTAGTTACATGTTACATCTGGATTTTGCTATGTAATTTTATATCACTGTTGGTGAGTTATGTGATCAGGACGGGAAAACATTGAAGCTGAACCTTCAGTTATCTGCCATAATAATATTGTTGAGCATCTTTAGGAGAACCTGTTCAAATCTACATAGAAATTGATGTCACAGTTGTGACAATATAAGAAGGTACCCAAAACTGCACATGAGGCTCGAACAGTAAGCCCTGCTGCATATAGGCTAGATCTTTTCTTATCTTCATGCATAAGAGCTAGCAGAACAGGACCAACTGTGGTTGGGAAAGATGATAGTATACCCTTTTTGTAAAAACGGTTCTGAACTGTACAATCTTTTAATAAGTATACAGTAACAACTCTAGTTCTATATAAGAAATCAGATGTATCAAATTTTCAGGCATAAGGAGCATACCCAAAGTTGGTTCTTTTTTAATGCACCATTGCAATTTTAACTTGGCTGCATTTTTTTCTTCTTTCTGGAATTTATCATACTCTAATTGGTGTTTAACTGAGTTTGCTCCAGTTCTAGAATTATAAATGCTTATACTATTTAGATGTTTGGATGAGAATGATCATACTTTTCCTTGTTTGCTGTTTTTATTTTCTTTGGTGAAGCCAGGCAAGAGCTAGAATGCAACTGTGCTTAGTGTGATAGACTCTTGAGTCAGTTTGCTAAGACAACCACCTTGTACCCTATAGTGTTTGAAGGCATATATTGGTGAATATATGTTAATTTCCTTTGCAGTTGCATTTAAAATCATGATGCAGCATTGATAACTTGATGGGAGAAAAAAAGACTGTGGCTTCAATTCAGAAAGCTTGGTGCTGCTGCTGCAAAACTAGAAATTGCTGAGGGAAACCTTGCCAAATGTCACATGTGAAAAGGCCTTGTTAAAAGGAAGTGATTAGTTAATTGTACCCTAGAAAAATAGAAAATACAACTTGAAAAGTTTGTAATCCCAAAGTAGAGAATATTGTAGCGTTCTAAGGAAAAATTTGATCGTTCCTGACACTGACCAACAGAATGAGCAGTTCTATTTGAATAATAATAGTAAAACAGTAGCTACTGAAAGAAATTACAAATGTAAACTTGTTCTATTCTTCAGTCAAATTTCAGAGAATATGATAATTAAGCTTTTAGCGTATTTGAGTTTAGCCTGGACTGACATAACATCATGCTTCTTAAAGCTGTTACTTATTTCCCTATAGATCGTTCTATGTCTAATGTTGACTTTTCAAATGAAATTTAAATATAATTTAATGGTGAAGTTTTAACATCTACAATTTGTTCTTTGTTATATATTATTTCTTAGTGCTGGAATTGCATAAGATTAAATAGGGAGAACCTCCTATGTTTAGTCACTTTTAACCCTTTTTCATATCACATTCTGTAATCCTGTTTTTGCTTTTGAAAAAAATGAGCCACTCATTCAGATTCTGTGCTTTAGTCTTCAACCATTTATGCAGTCTGTGATAAGGGAAGCAGGTACCATATGCTTCACAGTCATGTAACTGTCTTTACAGAAAGTAATGGGAGAAAACATAGCAAATAAAGGAGTCCTTAACATTGGCCAAGAATCCTTGGCTTAAATACTCTACAGAAGGGTTACTGTGTTTAGTCTATTGCTGCAAAAACAACTTAGTGTCGTGTGGCATCTAGAAGACCAACACATTTATTATGGCATAAGATTTTGCCGTATTCCCAGTGCTGAAAAGACATACAGCCATTTCATAGTATCATACAGGGAACTTATATTTTAGGTTATGATTGAGGATATAGAAGCTGAGAGAATGTTTCTTCTCTTTCTTTCTGTTGTACAAGGAGCAAGTAGAGTCTGTGGACTAGTTCAGATGTCGAATTCCTGGCTTGAGAATTAGCAACAACCCATATGCTATCTCCTATCTCTCTTCTTATCTCCTCCTTTTTACAGCATTCACATATCCTGATGAAATTAAATTACAGTTAGCCACTGCATTCAAAATAGTCATCAATGTTTTAAAAACTTGGCTAGTAAACTGACAATAAGCTGTAGATCCCCATTAAGGATGTAATGGCTGTGGGACTGAACATTTTCTTCCTGTTTCTGAACTGTGAAAAGATGACCAGAAAGTGGCAGGGAATAGAGTTAGTTTACTATCTGCAGATACTATACAACAGGTATGTGAAATTGCGACCCAATCCAGTTTAGTAACACAATGGTAAACTTTTACCACAAACAAGAAGATCATCAAGGAAGAAGGGAATAGAAAACCAGGAATTTGACATTGGAGAGAAGTGTCTAAACATATATTGGTAGCAGAAGTTCCAAGCAATGCCTTCTGTCTTCCATTTCCCCCTTTACAAAAAACATGATTTGGTACTTCTTACCAATATCTGCTCAAGCAGTTTCTTTCCCTCAGAAATGAGAGGAGGAATATACAGATGATATTTCCATGAAATCAAGCATTGTCATCAAGTTCTTACTTCATATGCTCTTAGTTCATACGAGGGACAAAACAATAGGATGGAAGAAAATTTCCCATGTCCATTTGGCTCAGGATAGAAGAATGTTGCATTTTACTGCCCAAAGTTTTCACTTTGGGTTCACTAACTTGTAATAATTTTTCAGTTCTAATAATTTGTTGCTAATTACTATCATAGTGCTAAAAGAAACATGCTATGTTTAAGAAATGAGAAGCTCCTTGAAAATCAGCCATCCTTCATTCTAAAGAATGAATAATAAAGAAGTGGGATAAATTTCCCACAACTCTGTTAGAATAAACTACAACAATTATATAGAAAAAGAACCATTTTTCTTTTTATAGAAGAAAACAAAAACTATACCTTTGACAGCTCTTCAAGGTTGACTAGATCAGGAAACATTCCACAAGAAGATTAGAACTATACTTTATTGAGATAGGCTATTGTAACAGAATATTGCAAGCCCAATTGTGTTTTCTCTTCCCTCCCTCTTATACCCCAAGGAATTGGTCTGAATTTCTTCTGAATGCTTTGTTTCCTGGGCTCAAGGCATGTTTTTGCACATGTTTTTGTAACTATCTCTGAATAATTTCTCCAAGGTCATCTCCGTTGCCTCCTACAATTTGTCACATGAGGAATATCATAGAAGAGAAGTTCAGAATGTGATTGATTTTTATCACAAATGGCCAAAGAGCTATTAAAATAAAGAGAAATTAATCAAACCTTCATTTATCTTATAGGTGAAATTTGCCAAAAAGGATTTAGAAATCGTGCCTCTAGATTAGTTGGCAGAATGTTACCAAGTGGGTATTTTTTCTGGGTTTAATACAATAACAGTTTGGGATCTCCACTGATATCCAAAAGATATTCTCATGACTATAAAGCTAATTGAAATCAGTTAGGTATAACTTTCGCATAATTCTTTATAAAAGTGAGTTAAGATCAAAAGCAGCCATGTTATGGCCACTGTAATTCTGATTACACTATCTCTGTTATTGAAAGAAAGCATCCCTTCGAGCAGCATGAAGCATATGAGAGAATTTGTAGGTAGGAATTTATTCTGGAACTTAGTATTTTGCTATTTAAAAATAAAAGAGAATCTGGTTAGGCTTTTTAAAAACTTTTTTTTTTTTCCAATTACAGGAGAAGGCATTTAACGTAGCATTTTGTAATGCACTACTTTTTTGTTGCTGTTGTTTTATTCTATATGGTGGGAAACTTAAAGGTCACTAGTAGTTTTAGAGGTGAAATGGTTGTTAATCTACACTGATGCTTAAGTTTGTTATAGATTATTCATTGAAAAGTATTGTACACTCTCAACTCAATTGATAAAGTATCTGTGCAGAAAGTGTCAGAAAAAATTTTTTTACAGAAAATCTGTAAAATTGCAAATATCATGTTAGTTTTTACTATAATTTATCTTTAATTTGTCCTTGGTTTTTGGCCTTAAAAATAGCAGGTCTTTAATGTAGAACAGAAATATATAGATATATAAATGTTGAACAATTTTTTCTAAAGTGAATGACAAAGTGTAATGATCTGTCATACATGTATTAATAGCAATTATTATGTCTTTATATTGCTTTATATACTGGGAATATCAGAAAAAATCAAGTTATTCATATCATTTATTAATATAATTAAAATTCAAGAAAAATAGTCACATATTCTACAATAAAAAATCTTGAACTTTTTTCATATAAACAACTAGGTAAGGTAAAATAAACATATCTTTTTGAGAAAGAAAGTATCCTAAATGCTAATAGTTGATAACAGATTTTTAGTAAATCCTTTCTTAAAGTGGAGACAATTGATACTCCATTCCTGTTTTCCAGATCCTTTCAGTTTCTAATTTTGGAGTTCAGTGAGACATTTAGAGGCAATTCAGACGGTTTAAGCTAATTCTTACCAGAGACATGGGTAGAAGATTTCTTGAAATTAAAATAATTTGCGGAATATTTCTGCTTTGGGCAAGTTTGGCAGTTTCAAAGTTGTAAGTTTTTTTTTTTTTAATAACTTATTGCACAGCATTGTTTCCACCATTCCAATGAAAGTATTTCCCCACACATTAGAGCTTTTACTTTCTTTGAGTGTACAATTGAAGCATCATGAAATAGGCTACAGTTAACTTTTTTCACATCAAATAATGTAGCCCAAATACTTGTCCAAAATATGGATATTGAGATAAAAATGCTAATTGGAATCAGATTTATTTTGAAAGCACACCTTTCCAAAAGATTTTCCAGTTCAAAATTTTACACAAAAACCCACATTTCTGCTTCTTAGTCCTGAGTTTATAAAGAACTGATAATCTGCTGTACAGGGTAGGTAGGTAGGTAGGTAGGTAGGTAGGTAGGTAGGTAGGTATATAATAGTCCACTGCAGGATGAAACTTTCTTCATTGAAGGCCATGGACTGTAATCTACCATGCTGGCCCAATGTGAGTTAGTAGATAAATGTTTTTCAACTTCTCAGTCTAGGGCTGAAAGAGAAAGAGAGAGAGACTGACTCAAAGTCACCCAGCTGGCTTCTGTGCACGTGCTCTCTCACGTGCACGTGCTCTCTCCCCTACTCTCCATGTTTTATATTGAAGCAAACATCAATCATGAATAAACTGCAGTGTATAATCATAGGCATAATTATCAGCAATTAATTTGTGATCTGCAGCTCCTTTCAAGCAGAATCTTTCTGTTATTGCCAGTTAGAATAAAAGTGCCATCAGCTAGATCCATGATCTTTTTTGAAAGAAACTTTAATATTCTTCATCCCTCAATGACCTGTCATTTATTTCATTTGAGGAAATCACTATTATGTGCTCATCATTTTGTGATTAATGTGTTCCTTCCTTTGAAATGAATGAAAGATTATATGTGTACAAAATTTGCTCAACTCATCCAGCATTTAGATCTCTTAATAGGTCCACATTTGTGCAACAGAAAATATCTATATGGATCTAATAGATGCAAACAAGAAGTTGTTGAACATGTGGGATGTGGGTTCATATTCAAGAAATGCTAACCTCTCTTTGTAAACTGCCATGCATACTGTTTTTCTAGAGTTTAATGCACTTCAAACCAACCCCAAAACCCACCCCAAACCACCACTCCTGTTTATTCTTTTTATTTCCCTATTCATGTGTTAGAAAAGATATTTTAATTACCTACTTTCAGTTACTCTCATTTGTCATTCAGTGGAAATAGTTGTTTGCTGTTATAATCCATTAGGATATGTGTCATAACCTATCAGTTTAGAAGCTGATTTGCATCCTGACATTTGGAAAGCAACTTAAAATCCGTAAATGAAAGTGCAAGGAGTTAAATGATTGTTAAAGTAATACCGAAAAATGATGTTAATGTTTGCTAATATCTTGACAGACAGATACATATCAAACACAGTTCAACAAAAGTAGTAATTGCTTACACAAGGGTCCAGGGATGTGAGGTAACATTTTCTCTTGTTGCTTTTTTAATTTAAAAAAATCCCCCAAAATTAAAAAAAAAGAAAAATCAGGGACAAAATCAAAGGAAAAAAAATGAAAACTTAGGGATATATATGCATATATGTGTATATGAATATTTATGTGATATTAAGGAAAAATACAAAGATTTTAAAGATTCGTTTTCATTATTCATTCAGAAGGTCATGTTTAGTGACAAAGATGATCTGTCAGAAAACTATTAATATGGCTAGTAAATGGTAAATGATAATCCGATTTGAATCAATTTTCTTGTATGGTTCTTATTCATTGTATTGTTTATTGCGGAGTTCAAACCTAGAACGTATTGCACAGTTCAATCTCTGCACTTTTATATTATTGCCTTTGTACTCTTTCATAAAATGTTCCAGTATAGCAACACTTGATCATTTCATAATAGATCATGTAGATGTTTCATTTTGTATTGAATACTGAAGCTTAACTAACCTGACCAAATTCAAACATTTATATTAAGCAACTAAAATAATTTCTTGTATTATTGGTATATTAAAATCCAATGGATTAGATCTAGCTTTAATCATACTTTTATATCTGATTAAATCAATCAGATTTGTTAGTTCTTGTTAAGTCGATAATCTTTACCATGATTAATGTTTCAGTTCAATTAAATAAAATATTTAATATTTGGAAATGGAAAATTAGTCAATTTCTGTTTCATGAAAATCAGTTTCACATGCCATATAGACTCTGAAATATCAAGAATGGACCATGCATTACTCATAACTGTTGTTAAATTGTGGGCAAAGTTGAATTATGAAAAATCAACAATATATGAATTTATTTATTTCTCTCCAAGTGAATACATGTCATCCTTATTATATTTTGGATATAATACACGTTCATAATATCTCTTTCAAGCATAAGAGAAACTTGTAATTTTTACCAAAATAATATTTTAAAAGATCTGTCAAAACATATTTAGCGAAGCACTTAGAACTGTTATCAAAAATACATAGCCTCTTTGCTTTGCAAAACTTTATATTATATAGTTCATAATGGTGACTATAGCTTTTGTATTCATAATTAAGAACAAAATTATTGTCCCTATATATTTTAAATGCACCTTCATTCAAACTATAAAAATCATTGGAAATAGTGACATTAAATCTGATCTACCTGTAAGATTTTCATTTTAAATCAGTATTATAGTGTAAAAGTATAATAACAGCCAGGCAACTTTCTGCAAATTAATGCAGAAGTCATACCTGAGTGAAGAAGAGCTTTATAAGTCTATTGCAAGCTTTGGTTTATTACCTGCTTCTTTCTAATCTGCTGTACAAAATGTGCTAGATAATGTCGAGGCTGAAAACTAGTATTGACTTCATGGAGAATTAGATTTGGCAAGGCCTTTCTAGAGCAAGCACTACTATCAGTGCGATAATCTGTTAGGCAGTTAACAATTGTAGAAAATTATCTACCTCATTATTTTAGTGGGCTATGCATTAAGAGGATACAAAAGAGGTCCAAATTAGGTTTTAACTTTCTTGTGATGCAGAATTTCTCTAGACTGATACCATAATGACATAAGGGAGAAGAGGGTATCATATAGTTACTGAGCCATACCTGTCAACTAAGATTTTTTAATCTTAGAATCTAGGTCTGTTTGCAATCATAATTACAACTGGTCATTGATTAAGTTTTCATAGAGCATGGAACTATAGGAGCTGGAGGAAAAAAAATGAAGTAGATCTGATACGAGCTCTATGTTGCCTTTCTTTGCCTCAGAGCAGGACTAGGATCACATGTGACTTTCAGCACCATTTTTTCCCTGGTCCTGAGAGTGGCATGAATTTTCACCAGCATTTGGTGAAATCAGATCAGATAGATGTGCTAAGAGTCACCTGTTGGGGGAGATAGGTGGCATACAAATTTAATTAAATAAATAAGCAAGCAAGCAAGCTTCCTAAAGGATTAATGCATTTCTTGGATTTCTCCGCATCAAGTCACCACCATGACCTCTTCAACCAAGAAAAATTGTTTTTAAAATGTATGATTCCTGGCCACAAAAAGATTGCCTGCCACTGTGCAGCATTGGCAATTCTGTAATTTATAATGCAATGATTATGTATATGAAAACAGAGTTTGTTTGTTTTTAAAAAAGAGGGATAATGCAAAACTAGACTGCAAATATTTTACAGAATAGTTGCAGTAGGCTATAATTTCAAATGCTATTGAGTTTTTTAAATTGGTTTGTGTTACAATGATTTTTACATCAATGAATTTTTATTTGCTTGATCCAAGCAAGAGTATTTTAAAAATCTCATATTTTTATATTTTAATATCATGTTTTCTATTTTTTAATAAACACTTGTTAAAATGATGTGAAGGAAAAGATACCTGCAACCTTTGATCACAGAAGGGTTCAGATGAGATCATTTAAGAATTGGTAATCAAATTATCATAGAATACAGTATGGTTTTCTTCACCTTACCCTAACACTTTCTATTCACTTTCATTTAAATAACAAAAAAAAATTGAGAAACAAGAGAGTTGATTCCATAACATGTTCCTGTTATGTAATCAAAACCAGGTATCTTTATTTTTTACATGTTTTTCTCAGTGATAACTATGTCTATTATCTTCCCTATTCTGCTTTCAAAATCTCTAAATTACACATTAAAAAGTACATGTGGGTTTATTTTAGTAAATATATTTCTGCTCATTCATACCAACATTCCATTTTTTAAAAAATTACCCTTTGATGGAAGCACCAACCCAGAGTTTCTTTTCCTGGCCAGGAAAAGGATAGAAGGATCAATTATAATAAGATTTATTGCTGCCTAATTCTGCTGCATCCTGACTTTTAACCTATCTTGTTTTCTTCTGGCTAGAATTTGGACAAAAGATAGTTGAAATTTTTATCATTATCAGAAGCTTACTTTGCGCTTCACTTGGCAAAGGATGCTAAAGTAGAGCACTTTGATTATGGAATTCTTAAAGAAGATTCAGCTTTCCTAAATTATATAGGTTTATGGTGAGCAGCAGAAACATTTTTATTTCATTCATTCTGATATTTACCCTATAGAACCTAATCAGATATCTAAAAAGAACACATAATCAGGACAGAAATGCAAGAATACTGACATTTTGTATGGGAATGAAGCTTATCCTTCTCATGTGGAAGCCATTTCTGTTGGATATGGTGCTGTACGTGATCTTATACCAACCCAAGCTCACCATTTTTTTTTCTTAGACACAACAGCTATCTGGATATCTAATATAACACTAGGTACAGGATCACTCTTAAACTATGAATCTAAGCCTAATGAGAGAGCACAAAACCATAAAGTATAACTTATACTGACCATCAATACATTTGTCTTGTGTGGTTTAAAGTTTAGTTTGTTAATCCAAATCCAGAACACCATTCAGATTCTGATTTAGGATTTCCACAGCTTCTTCAATATTCATAGAGGAATGTAGCATGATATATAGAGACTGTCAAGCCTTAGATGTCCTATGCAAAAAATTATATGTAGATGTTGAAGAGTAGTTTTGAGGCATCTGATTTTTAGGCATCTGATTTTACACATGCACGTAGACTGTGTGTGTGAAATGTGTCTTTGTGGACAAATCTCTGTTGTTTTCCAGAAACAAGTGTTCTTAGTTGATGATGTAATTCAACCTGTCTCATATTATCTTTCAAATATCCAATAAGGTGCTGGTATTTTGTGTGATATTCTCCTCTCTATCGTCACCTTCCAAATTTGAGGACATATTCTTCCAAACTAATATGGGATCCAAGAAAGGACAGCCAAATTTAGGGGGCAGGTGTGGATTCTGTTCAAATTGATTCCCTGATTCATTTTCAAATTTGAGTTAAGACATTGATGGACATGATTAGCATTCTACAGCAGTGCAGAGCTTTACTTGGCCAGAACAATATTTCTTTCTCAATAATGTATATAGTCTAAAATTATAATCATCAGTGAGCTAATGAAATCTTGTTTTTCTTGTAATTTTAAACTGCAAGTCTTTGGGGCCTAATAAGACGATAACGCAAAGTATCTACTTTAATAAGTAATGTACAGAATAAAAATAGTGTCTGGTAATAATACATTTTGGTATGTTTTGAGTGTAACTCACCCTATGGATGAATGGAGCCAGAGTTCTTTTGAAAACAGGAAGATTTCTTCTTTTATACTACTGTGTATTATCTAACATAGGTTATTTTGTTGACTAATTGCCAGTGAATTTTTATTTATGCTTTTTAATTAACCATTACATTTTAAGTAACTCACATAAATTTACAGTCTGCACTGGGAAGGAGATTCCACTTCTAATGTTTCAGCATGGAGAGAAATGACAATAAGTCCCACACTATATTTTTTCACACTATTCTCTTCACCACTTTTATCACTTTTACAAAAGGGATGCCTCGTTTAGCCTTCTCCACTTTATGACTGGTTTTTACAGAGCATGCTTTTCCCTAACAGTAACCATCAGCAGGTTGTTCCCTGATGTCTCATAGAATAATGTGTTGTAGCTAAGGATTGTTTAACCCCTATATATGTATATCTATAGGTATATGTATATGTATATCTATATCTAGGCTAATAATGAAATCACTTCAGATCATATTTGCCTTAAATTCCTGTGGCATCATTTGAACAATGAGTAAAATATTTAATTGCTTTCCAAAGCATTTAGAATCAGGGGTGGCAGATAGAAGGACAAACCCCTCTTGATTCTGAATGTTTTTTGAGAAAAATGATGGCGAATCACAAGCCTTCCTCTCTTAATATTAGAGAACATGCTTATCACTGATTTTCACCCATATGGAAATACCAAAGTCCAGACGCAGCAGGTTGATTACACACTTGTTACCTGTAATTCAATACAGCAGTGTCCTGTTTACAACCTCCAGCTTTTCTGTGCTGTCAGTTAGGGCAATCAGCACAAAGAGCAAGAGCCTTTGGAACTAAACAAACAGTGAGAAGAAAACATTCAAGGCTGCCAGTAATCCTTCACAGGTAATTTAACAGCCTTTGACTACAAGGCATCAGATGTTGTAGATGTCTGCCGAGTATGAAATCTGACATTCTGTCTTGCCATGTTCTGCCAGTAGAATGTTCGTAATCTCTTGCTGAGGTTCACCACAGCCCCTTCAGTGCATTGTGCTTTCACGCTGAACTTAAATGGTTTTATTATGACAGACAGCGGCTCTTGTGTCCTGTCACACGTGTGTCATGTAATCTCTTGGTGCCATACATGGGATTATTTGAAATTTGGAGATAACCTAAATTGGGGTATTTGAACACTGTTTTTCTTTTAAAGAACACAACACAGACTTAGTATTTCTCTCTTTAAAATTCTGAACATCTTCTCCTTTTTAAAACTGTTCATGAAAGATTTAAATATTAGACCTAAGAAAAATGACGATTAGTGTAGCAGGATGATTCAGCTATGATGCAGTCATTAGTTTAAAAATCTATCTTTATATATAATATTGTGTACTTTAATATTTTCCCACTACTTTTAGGCATAGTATGCTATTCCCGTGTTTCTTTTTCATTTTGCTCATTAGCAAAAATGCTAAACACAAGGCAATTATAGAAGTAAATCTAGGGGAGAGATTTATTATAAAAGTAAGTCTTATTTAGAAAGGCTCAAAGGTTATGTATTACACACACATACACATATACATAAACATACACACATATATTTTTATCTGGTGTGAGTGAGTTTGAGTGCATCTTTCTGATAGTCAAGCACAAACATAGTTTTTTGTATCTGGTAGCTTGACCTTTATATATTGGAATGATTAGACTTATTCTCAGAATTCTATGTTTTCATAATTTTAATTTTAATTTTATTTTATCTTGTTTGCATTCTGATATATTTGAAAGCTTTATTAATGATCTGAATCATGATTGCAGTAAGTAATAATATGCTTTTAAAACCCATTGTGCAAAGGCTCAGCAAAGTATCTGTTTCAGTAATTAAGCCATACATTTAACATTCAATGCATGTAACATACAAAGGAGTTCAGTAGAAGCCACAATGACATCATATAGATGATGTCCAAATGATATAATCATGTGATTTGTATCATTTGTGTAATGATATCATCAAGTAAATGATTTACAGTATGTAATTTTTGTCATTTCCATGATGACCCATATGATAGCATTTGCCCCCCTGTCCCCCCACTTGTGGACTTGTAATAACATTTTAAAAATGACTAATCTAAATAATTCATCAGTAAAAGGTTTCCCCTAAGATGTTAAATAAGAGATAGCTTCTTTATCCCACATTGTTCGCATTGTAGGTAACATCCAAATGGGGCACTTTCATTGGTACTGTGGGCACTTTGGAATCTCATATGTTTGGGTGTTCCTATTAATATTCCTATTAATATCTTTGGAAAAATCAAATGCAAAGATAAAATGAGACTTGAAATAAAAAAAGAAACCTAAATATAGCCTTCCACTATCTGGTAGTTCCAAATGTGTTCAGTGGTATATTCCATCACTCTGCCAGCATACAATAGCTATAGAGCAGTGTTTCTCAACCTTGGCAACTTGAAGATGTGTGGACTTCAACTCCCAGAATTCCCCAGCCAGCATGGCTGGCTGGGGAATTCTGGGACTTGAAGTCCACACATCTTCAAGCTGCCAAGGTTGAGAAACACTGCTGTAGAGGCTGAAGAAGATAAACTTTGTAGTCTAACAAAACAGGGAGAAGCTAAATTGGAAAATATTCTGTAGTGGATGTGACAATCCAAGAATTCTTGAAACTGATTGGAATGTTCATATACAGTATTTTTCTATCCAATTCATAGTTCAGCTTGATATGCAAATAGTGTAGCAATTTAAGATGCTAGATTCTGGGTTTATTGATCCTCCTTTTATCCTATATTATAATTGGTTTTAAAATTATATGTGCATGAAACATATATGATATGATTTAAACCTATTAGCTTTTCACTCCCCATTTCCAGCTGATTCTCTTAGCTAATGGTAAGCATTTATTAAACAAAAACTAATTTCTTATTTGTATCATTAGTGAGTATTCCAGAGACTGTGTGCTAAAATAGAAGTCTCTCTTCCAAATAATCCCCTCTCTGAAATTGAGGAATACCAAGAGCAAAGGTTTTGTATGGTGGCAGGTTCATATGTAAATTCTGGGCAGGTTAAAGTAGCATCCATAAAATATGTATTTTAAAACAGAATTGGAAGATCTGAATATGCACCTTTCTATTCATTGGTGTACTTCCATTGGTGCCTAAACTTTTCATTGGTCTGGTGCAGACAATAAGATTTTGGTTTGCTAAACCATAATATTACAGCTCAGAAGGAAAAAAAAATCTGTACTCCTACCTTAGATCTTCCCCTTTCCTTAACATTCTGGTTTAATTAAACTACAATTGGTCATAAATAAGCCACCATAAATTAGCCATAGTCAAAAAGAAACTGTGATTTAATATCAGTTAACTAACATATTTGAAGTTGGTTTAAGAGATTGGTTAATAAACTGACATTAATCCATAGTTGTACATATCAGAGGTAACTGCTAACTATAAGTATTGAATTAAGATGTAATCATTAAAAAAAAGAAGGAGACAAGGGAAAGACAAGGATGGAATTTAGCAACCAGGAGTTAAGAGTACATTCTACATGAAAATGAGTTACTTTTTGTACAGCCTAGTGTAGCAACTACATTTTAAAGACCACAGCCATCCTATAATAATTTGTGGTGTTTTTTTGTTTCTCTTAAATCTCAACTTCCAAATATAAGTTGGTCATAACATCAGCAAGACTCTAATGTAAATCTAAGTCAGGAGACAGCAGGTAGATAAAGCAGAAAAACAAAGAGAAGAAAAGAATAAGACAATACTGCTTACCATAATAGGCTATGGATTTGACAGACCAGCTGCCTAGCTATCATTAGTACTTTTTTTATAGGCATCATAATACATTTTTGAGGAGTGATTTGAAGGAGGAGAGTCTGGTTTGCAGAAAGAACTTGTTTTCATTGTTTAGGTTAGAAATTAAAAGATCATATCTGAGGAAACATTCACACTGAACTTACTTTTTTAAGTTTAAAGAAACAAAAAATATGGTTGATGTTAGATTTCAAGAGTTAAATGTCTTCTGACACTAACATTTTATGTCAGAAATTCATTTTCAGATAGACATATGCTAGATGTTCTGACCATTTGCTTTCTTCTGAAATGTAAGCTTTATAAAAAAATTTGGAAACAAAACACTGAGGCTATCTTTTTCTAGATAATATTAATCTATGTTTAGTATCACTGTGGAAGTTTCTAAGACCCCTTGGGTATGTTTCAGAGTTTGCAAGTACAAAAAGAGCTTGCCTCGTTGTGTTCATGATGGATTCACATGGAAGAAAAATCTATGTAGTTGTCACTGTGTAAATAGAATCCTCTTACTTTGAACTTCAACATTTATTGTTCTTGATTTTGTGCTTTAAACTGGGTTTACACAGAAGCCACTGGGGTTACCAAGCAAGGAAAATTAGATAGTTGCCCAGTATTCCCATACTTGAAATTATAATTTTGGAATCATACTAAAACAACCTTTTCCAATCTGGTTTTCTCCTTGATCTCTTTGAAGTTCAACTCCCATAATTTCCAGTGAGTTGGTCTCACATATCTGAAGAAACCTGGTCAGGGAAGTCTGAACTATTTATTTGTTCGTTCATTTGTTTGATTGATGGACTTATAGTCCACCTTTTCTGCAAGAGCTCAGGGCAGGATACATAACACTGCCTTCATTTTTTTTCCCCTTCTCTACAGCAACAACCCTGTGATGTAAGCAGGTCTGGGAGAGAGTAACTGGCCTGAAATCACCCAGAAAGCTTGCATGACTCAGGTGCTAGTCCAACACCTTAACTACTAGGCTACATGACTGGAGTTGCTTGCCAGGAAATCCTACCTATTTACATGGTTAAAGAGATCAAAGTTGGAAAGACTCTTTTATTCTGCTTTTGCTTTAGTTGCTTTAAGTGAGATACATGCTGAGTTTCAAGAGTGCGGCCTGGCCATTGGGTATTTTGGCTTTTATGCAGGATGCCAGCTAGGAGATTCTTAGTCACATGCTATTATATTATTGAAAAATGGTTGTTGCTTATGTTTTTATCTTTTTAAAGGATTGTATGATGGCTGTGTATTTTTGTATATTTTTCTGCATATGTGTCAAGATATAATTTCTCTCTTAAAGTCTAATAGGATTTCCAGTAAATAAGTCAAACTTTCTATTCCTGTTTTTTTCTTGTGTCTTATGCTTCCTCCATCTGGTAATTTCAGATGGACCTCTGATGAGCCATGCAACAGGCAGAGATAAGGTGTTGTTTCTCATGCTGTTCTGGGGATTCCCACTCTAGAGAACTAGGGACCAGTATATTCACAAACCTTCTATATTCCTTGTATAACTTGACCTTCACTTTAAAAAAAATAATTAATTAAAAAAGAAGGAGAAGTTGGCATGCTGTAAAACAACGCATCACCCTCTCAGTCCTATTTCCAAGATAGTCTCTGGGTCAAAGGATCCAATAAGCTTTCTTGCAAGAAAAAAAAATGGACTGATCCTGGATGGAAGTGTGTTCTATCCAGGAAAAGACAAAGGTAAGCATAGTTAAAGCTGAATATCTTGCAGAAAGGGGATATAGCTAGGGTAATTGATGTTTGGTTATGTCCTCATGGTAGCCATTCTGTAAATGGCCAAGCCATTTCGGAAGGGTGGCCACAACATGTTCTCCAAATTCCTAATGTGCCTACTAGCTGCAAAATGTTCAAGACCCTTACCCTTATTTTATTCAGTCCCCTGTTTAAGAATCCTGACCGCTAGGGTTTATGAAGTACAAGCTAGAGCTGAAATTATAGAATAATTAACAGTCACAGTAATAAGCACCACTCCATCTAACATAACATGCAATCCTTCGTATTCCCTGTTTTAAGTTGACTGGAATATTAACATTTTATTTATTTAAGTATTTTTAATCTCCCCTTAATCCTAGGATATCAAGGTGATAGCTAAGAGCCCCCAAAATCAAAATATAGTATAGTGTATAATACTATATCACTTAAACATCACAAATAAAAATAAAGCAAAAATAGCCAACTAGACAAAATAACCTGGCATGATTTTATGCTGTCTTTATAATTTTTAGCCAGCTTCCAATTTTATTTTCTTTAATGCTAGGAAGGGTTCCTGTTTTGCTGACTAATTGCTTTCACTCTATCATAGCTTATGATCTGGACTAAGATGTCTGCCAACTTAAGCAAAACAGTTGACCTAACTACTGTGGTCTTAAGTAATAGAACTTTATTTTGGCATTTGGACAATTTCTTTCAATGCCATAATAATTGCAGGAATGACCTAGATATGAGTATACGATCATTCTGGAGCAGAAAACAAGTAATCAAGATTGAAAAATGTCCTAATATGTCTTCAAACTACAGACATTATAATCAATCTTGGTATGATATATACAGCTCAGATCAAATCAATTGATTACAGTCGTAAGGCCAGATACGATAAAATATCTGATAGCAGAACTGTTACTCACATACATATATACACACATACATGCATATATATATACATACACACACACATGTATGTGTGTGTGTGTGTGTGTGTGTGTGTGTATATATATATATATATCAGAAAAACAAACATATATATCAGAAAAACATAACAGGATCTAAAAATAATTAAGAACATATATAATAAAATAAAACAGAATAAAAATAGTATTATAAGAAGTGATAAGTAAATGAATATCCAGACTTAATTAATGGTGTGGCATATTGTACAGATGGTAGCACGAAACTGGGTGACTTGGGAAGATATTTTGAGTCCTTGTCCGAAAGAAGTAATATATATAGTTGCCATTGACAATAAACTGTCAGCAAAATTTGCCTTCCAATCTGTAAAATAGGTAAGAGCAGTTGTTGGAATATAAATATTAGAAATGTTATTTTAGCATGCACAAATTCACAAGTAAAAAATCATTATATGTAGTTCATGCTGCACCTTTGTGTTGATTATATAGAAGTCTCAGATTATATAGCTCATTCAGTCATGGATATACTTAATTGAATCCAATATGACATCATACTCAGTAGCTGCCTGTTAAACAGGAACTATCTTGATATAATGCAGTGATAGCCATATTAGCTAAGATGAAAAATGTGATGTGAGCACAAGGTCTTTTCAATTTTCTGCTTCTTGAAACAGCCTCTGATGGCCCTTGAAAAGGTGGGGACTTCCGGGGAAGCAATGGCGGACTGAAGACGGCTCCACAAAGAACAGAGACAATGGCTGTGGTGGAAAGAGGAGCCAGTGAATGGATCGGCTCCTCAGAACTCCTCTCCAGATTAAGGAGAGGACTAGAATCACCCACAAGTTTGCTCCATACAGAGCCTTCTTGCAAAGAGATTGTAAAATAGTGATCTCCAGCAGGTTTTAGAGCTCTGGGAACCAGGGGGGGGGAGCGGAATCATCTTGCCTAAGCCACAGTTCGGCACCTTTAAAAGCACACTGGGTTCACCCACTTCCTCTCTTAATCACCTTAGGAAATTGCCTGTTATTGATTTTTTGGATGTTAAGAACCTTCAGAAGGGCAAGTTTCATTACGCTGAGAGATTCTCCTTCTATCCTTGATGAAAGAAGTTTCATATAAGTTTAAGTATTAAAAAGAAAAAAATTACTTTTGAAAAACAGCAAAAGGGGGACTAGAATGTTGATATTGGAAAGTTAAGGTGCCAGATGGACTTGAAAGAATATTTCCTGTGGGTTGTTTAAAATTTTACAAAAATATATATGAAGATTTTGAAATTAACTGTAAGAAACCTTCTGGTGGGAAAGTTTTGTTGATTGGAAATTAAACAAATGATAAGAGGGAACTTTGAAGAAACCAGAGAGAACTAAAGATTACAATTAAAGAAGAGACCCATTAATACAATGGAACAATACTGTTTGACTTAGAAGAAATCAAGGATATCTGGGAACAAGGTACCCAGAAACTACTCTTAAGATTGTCTGCCACTATAAAAATGGATTTAACAGAGGCTACAGAACAGATTTTACTGGACAAAATAGAGACTGAGGCTGATCTGATCTGATCTGATCTCAAAATGGATTTAAAAATGCCAGACCACAAGAGTGATATGGAAAAAGATACCACATTGTATTTACAAATGAAACAGGCTGATGTCTTAATAATTAAAGGGGACATAATAAATCGGAATAGTGACTTGGAAAGCTTTCTTATTCTGGATTTATAACAGAGACGTATTAAACTAATGAAGAAGCTTCTGAGAGGAGACAAAAAGAAAATGATGAGAAATCAACTTGTGGGACATTATTTGAAGGGATTAAAAATCAAGCTTTTTAAAAGTAAACAGAAGGAACTTAAAGTGGATTTATTCAACCAGGGTTAAAATATATATGTTGTGATTTCTGGTAGCTATTAATGGTATTCTTTTTTCTGACTAGGACTGAATGATGACGCTTTAAAGATTTGTTTATAGACAACAGATAAGATATGGGGAAAGATTTCTTTTGCTTTATTTTTCAGAGGAAGTAATAAGTTGGAATACAAAATGGATTTATTTGATTAAGATGAAAAAATATATGTTATTTTCTGGTAGCTCTTAATGGACTTTTGCTGATTAGGACTGAATGATGAGTTTTTACAACTGGTTTATTGATAAGAGATGAGATATGGAAGAGATTTTTTTTTTTTTTGAAATATTAGAGGAGATGTTAAGTTACTGAAGTTGTTTATACTTGTCTGGAGGGAAGGAGGAGTCATTTGTTTATCTTTTTATCTTTTTTTCTTTTTTATTCTTTTTCTTTGCACCTTTTACTTTTTTCTTTATGTTTTGTATTCTTCTTTACATTT
Source organism: Python bivittatus (assembly GCF_059951505.1). Classification (NCBI taxonomy): domain Eukaryota; kingdom Metazoa; phylum Chordata; class Lepidosauria; order Squamata; family Pythonidae; genus Python; species Python bivittatus. The sequence goes on along the minus strand of NW_028277113.1, from coordinate 24,387,831 downwards.
GTATTAGTCTTTTATCTTTGCATTTGTAAACTTTAATAAAAAAAAATTATTAAAAGAAAAATGAAAAACTTATCCAAAGGTCTTTATCCTCTGGTGGTGAAGCTACCCATGAGACATCCAGAGTTTCTAAGGATAAATTAGCCATTCATTCATAAGCCCTACCACAATGGGTGCGACCATTACTATTACCATGTGACTTGGCTTTTATTCGTCTCATTTTAGCCTGCTACAAAACACTTAGTAGAAGATTTTGTTGGCAGTTAAGATTTTCTGCAAGAGTGGAGCTGCTTTGCTAAACCCAATCTTTTTGCACATGTTTAGCTTCTCTTTTGATTAACTGCAATAAGAAGTAGCATTGCATAATGTCTGCTGCAGATCTGTTTAAATTAGGACACATATATTTATGAAATGTCTTAATATTTTTACTTTTCAGAAATGTGATTTAAATGAATGCAATTACTGAAGTGTTTTGCCTAGTTTTATTGAGTTCACTTCTGACATAGAATGGAAACATCTGTGAAGACTTGTAGACATGAGAGGGAAGTGAGTAGAGGAAATGACAGAAGTAGAGAACACTAGGGTATATCAAATACATTAAATTCTTCAATTAATATTTTACATTTATTCTTTGTTTAGATTTTTTTTAGCTCTATTAGAGTTTGTTCTGAAATTTGAGCAAAATTCTATTTTTAAAATGTTTCGTATAAGCTTTTACCATTCAGAATTTATTTTCTCCTGCTATTCTGAAGGAAAGATAGAAGAAAAGCATATTTGCAGCTTAGGGAATCCATTTAGGTAAATAAAGAACAAGACCAAATGTTAAATCCTTGATATGAACATGAGAGGAAAGAGATGATGAGAGGAAAATGTAATCAAAGAAAGATTATCTTTTTTAATCACTAGAAAGAGATTAAGCAGTCTACTGAAAAATAACTCTTACTGTATTTTACAGATGTGTTCTTGACATATTTTGATTACTTATACTATGATCTTTATGAATAATCACTAGAGATCTTGAATGAAGATTGACATGAAGTTACTACATATTACATTACATTAAGTGAAGAAGCAAGCAGGGTAATAGAAATTTAATGATCCTATAAAGATTGCCCCAAATATCTTTGATCAGTAATACTCAAATCATAGCCTCAAAGCTATGTATTTGTTGGTGTATTTTAGATTAAACAAATAAAGGAGATTTTCTCCAGCCAGGTTCAGATTATAATTCCAAAATTAAATATTTATGGTAGGACATTGTAGAGGAGTCCAGTGAGTTGCATATAGATCAAAGGAGCAGAACATCTTAATCAATTTTTGGATTAGGGTTCAATTTATGTATCACTCCAAATCAACATAAGCCATTATATTGTGTGCAGTTTTTATTTAACTGCTTATACCAATTAAAAACTAGCTTCAGTTTGCCATTCATAGTAGCTTTAGACAACCTCATTCTACTGGGCTTCTTCAAATAAAGCAGTGAAGTGGCCTAATGAGACACTTAGACATCCAAAATATGACAAATGGGACAGAACCATTTGACTCTTTTCCAATAAGCTTCTCATTAAAATATCCTGCTCAAATACACAAATGCAAGTCTTAAATTGCTTTAGGCAATATTCAACTGTTGGATCCCTGCCACAGCTCTAGAGATGGGGCAGTGGCTCTGCTGTTATCCATGCCCGTGATCTGCTCAAAAATAATTTAATGAATCCTGTGGTTCAACACAGCTTTACTATTGCTGGTGTTGGGGAAACTGCTGTTCCACAACTTGCATAACATTATACAGTAGGTCTTCCACAACTATTGTATGTATAATTTAGTCCTGATTTATTAATTTATACCTTTATAAATTTTAATGAGAGTTTTAGTTTTAGTTTGGAGATATTTATTGCTTTCCACACACACATTATTTAGTTGTTGCAAGAGTCCTAGAAAGAGATATTGGACATTATTAGTTGAAGCTGAAAAATAATGTATATGTTCTGAGCAACTGTCACAGTTGTCCCAGGTTTCTTTTTCAGAATTATCAGGAAGCCAGCAGAAGGTAGTAAGCAGTAATCTCTCTGCAATTTGCTTAGCATTACATCTGAACTGAATACCTGACTTGTGTACTCTAAAATCGTGAGCTTAGAAGAAATTTAGACTTTAGGCCACTGACTTTATGAAGCCACTGACTTTATGAACTGCACCAGTCAATGGCTACATCATCTTATTTAGCCATAGCATTCAGAATCATAAACTAGATTTAGAAGTAAAAGCTGTTTACATTTAAATAAAATAACAGAAAGAAGAAGAAAATGATGAATAGAAGTATTAATCTTTTTTACATCCAATTCAAACAGTACTCTAGGAAAAGATATCTGACCAATCATGATAACTACACCAGGGTAAAAGGACTGCTTTTTGTCATGCTGTTTGGATCACATAAATATGCTGCAATTCATATTTGTGAACTGCTATAATATTTATATCCTTCTACCTGCTGTTTCAGAGAAGACATAAAGCTGGCAAACTCAGGGATCAAATATGCCATCGTTTATTAGATAAGGCACTGATTACTGCCCTCTAGAATATAGGTTGTATTGTGACTCAGTGAATAAAACAAGTACCTTTAAAGTCTTTAATATTGAGGGCAAAATGAGTGAAAGCATTTGTGAAAATTACAGTGGCTATTGGAAAAGTCTGATATATTAGTTTAATCATTGCATGGTCATTCACAATAATTATAAAATGTTGCTCCTTATGCTTAGAAAAAGATTAGTTTTTGACAAAGTGCTAAAAATCAAAGTAGTGATTTTAGGAAAATGAGTACAAAGTCCTGGTTAGTCCTAGAAAAGTGTGAATCCTTCAGAAGAAGTGCTTTAAGTGGGAAAAATATGGACAAAATTGCTAGGTCTGCAGATGCACAAGCTTGGAAGAAAATGTGTCTGGTTTAATTTGTTCAAAAGGTGTGCTTTATGAACATATTCACAAAGTCTGAAATACCTCTTTTGAAGGAGTTGTACAGCCTAGTTAGTACTTGAAGGAGAAACCACCAGAACATCCTAGGGCTGTAGGCTGGACAGAGAGATAGAAAAAGACATTCTAGAGGAAGGCTTCTTGTTGCCATGAAAATTACATGTTCATCTTCATATAGTCACCAGAGTTGAAGTCAACTCAAGGAAATTTTCACCTACTTTATCTTTAGAAAGCTAAGGATTAATAGTTCCAGATGTACTGAATATATGAAATATTTCTATAGCAGGTATGCTGTTATGTCTGTTTTAAGTAATTTTTAATAATTTAAAATGGCAAAAAAAAAATCTGAGATCTCTCTCTGATATCTTGCAAGATTTGGTTAACTTATGAGTTATTGTTATTTTATTTTTAAATATTATGCATATAAATGTATTGTTTGATCACAGGTTATATAAACACGGAGGCCATTTTGGCATTCTCTGCTATAACACAACACAGCAGAACTAAATCAAGCCTAGGCCTTTATCTGGGGGATTGGGAGAGCACCCCCAATATGTTTGCCACACCACTAGATGGCAATCAAAGTCCTCCAATTTTCAATAAATAAATAGGTTAGAATTTGGGGCATGTTTGTGGTGCCAAGCAATTCCAGAAACATTCAGTTTTGCAGTGCCTTTTCTGAACTCCAGCCAGCAAGCAACTAAAATTAATAGTTTATATAGCATACAGCAAGTGGCGTAGATCATAAATCCAATGGGTCTGGGTAAATGCCCATTTAAGGCAAGAGTGAATAATCTGTATTCCAAAGGCAGGAAACATATAATATAGCTCTTTTCTTTTCTTTTCTTTTCTTTTCTTTTTTCTTTTCTTTTCTTTTCTTTTTTCTTTTCTTTTCTTTTTTTAAACTATCACACAATATAGAAAAAGAAAACAAAACCCCAAGTGAAGTTCGATGCATGATGCAACCCCATATATTCTGCATCACCACTGCACTGTGCTCCATACGACTTTCAGCACGCCCACTGAAAAAGATAATTAAATTTCCATTCTTGATTTAAGGTGTTGTTGAACAGAACTTTTCAATGCAAAAGATTAATGAAGTTAGAGAAATAAATAATTATTTTTTCTATCTAACAATATATTATGAAAGTAGACATTGGCTTGACCAGGAAGAAAAAAACTTTATTTAGAAAATTGTTCAAATTAAATTTGTCATTTAAAAATTTAGCAGTGGGAGTTTATATCATTCTTTATATCATACTTAAATGTCTAAGTGGCATTTTGGGGTAAAATATGTTTACGATGAAAACTAAACACATCTATATTTCAGTGGTTAGATGGTCTTAAAGTGTGGCACCAGATATGACATTGCTAATCTTTTAAAAACAGGATCTAAGTGAAGTAACCAGAGAAATAGTTCCATTCTGATTCCATTTAATATAGAAAAGATACTAAATTTTCAAAGAACATGTGCGTGTGTCTGTGTCTATTACTCTGAACTCTTTAAATCTAGTTATTTACAGTTTAGGCAGAACAATCAAGCAAATATCTGTCTCAGTATGTCTGTTTTGCTTCTCTTGTTCTGATATCCAGCATTCAGTGGTCCACGAGCTAAATTCTTATTGGGTGGTTTGAGGTTATCTCCAAACCTGCTTGTGTGCTTAGATGTACCATTTTGAAAACATAAATATCCACAATAGGGGTTAGTTTATAGATAAGACCTGGTGCTGTAATTTCACCAAGCCAGACTAATTCGTAACAGAGACACTGTGTATCTAGGATGTCATACTGTGTGTATGCATCTGATTTTCTGCTATCTTTCTCTGATCAGGCCAGAACAAGACTGATGATATTGGTTACTGAGCAAGAATCTAAGATGATGGAGGCTATTCTTTGGGTAGAATTGATTCCTGATAAGTCTGTATAAAGCCTGAAAAAATGTATTCTGCTCCTCTTTCTTTTAATATTAGGAGTTAGAAATCAATGCTAGCTGCTTCTTTCTGATAATTAAAAGAATGCTTTATCTTTATATGGATCTTTAATTTTAATAAGCTAATAATTCTGATTTTAACTCCTATTATCTTAATGGCTAAGCAGTCTCAAACATATCTTCTCCTAATTCCTTTGGCTAGTTTTAACCATTTTATCGATCTGAATGAATACATGCTGCATGGTGAACTCTACTGGATAGATGGGCTAATGTGTCAATGATACTGTAGATATTTTGGATTACTGTGTGTAACAGTATACTGTGGGGTCTTCATTAGAATTCCTTATACTGCTTGTTACCCCTGTATCTCACTTGCATGATTTTGATAAAATAAATTGATTTGTTAATTAAACAGTTGTGTTGTATTTGATAAAACATTGAAAGATATCCCAGTTGATAATTCTGTTGGAAAGAATACTGTTTTTTTTTAACATGTAATTTTGTTAGATTAAGCATAGAGAAGAGAGGATAATTCAAATGATTTAGAAAAAGAAATATATTCATTCACATAGATATGACAGCAAAGAGAAAAGATTCTGTCTTACTAGAGCTTCAGAATTAGGTTACATTTACTTCTTGATTAAGAAGTTTTAAGCTTAAAAATGGAAATTATGCATTTTATATTACACAGGGGGAAAATAATGTGTACTATTTCTAAATGAATTTAAAAAGCAATTTGATTTTACTTTTTCCAATGGAAAATAAATAAAATTTTAAAAAACCTCATATTTTATTTAGTAACCACTGAAATGAGTTGTTTGCCTTTTATTACAAATATAAAGCACAGCCCCAATAATCTTCTGAAGCTATCACACTTCAAGTAACATATATCTACTGGCTTAAATAACAGATAGTTTAAATGTTTTTCTATTACCTTTGTGTAAGTGAAAAATGCATAAAATATTTTAACAAGGCAAAGTAGTCCAAGGAGATTGTTATTTTATGTTACAAATTAGGTTATTTTTGTCGTAAAATTAAAAGAAAGAAAATCAACACAAGGACATTTCAGCTTAATATCATTTACCAAAAGGAACATGTAGGAGATTTAATGAGCTAGCAGGTCACCTGAATCCAGCTGTTTCCAACCAGCTTTATGGAACAGACAATGCAGCAAGCAGTAGGAGGTAAGCATTATTACAAGCTCTCAAGGAGTTACAAAATCGATTTCTGCTTGAATGAATTAATTTAGATTATCAATTTATAACCAGCTACACGAATCCCATCAACTCAACAATTCAGTGAATGATCAGGCTCAGCCCTCGCAAAAGATTAACAATTAGAGAGATCTCCAATTACCTCCCAATCTTTAGTGATATAGTTAGTCTGACAGTTAGTGTGTCAGAGGAGTTGAAGTTGTGAAGTATAACATCTGAAAATGTAAAAAGAGCATTCAGAGTTAAATCTTCTGTTTAAGATCAGTGACTGTAGAAGATTCAGGACAGCTATCTGAGAATGGGTGAGTGACAGCCTGTACATCGCTTCAGACATCAGACCAGTGAATTCAAATATGAATCTGACTGCAACTTTAACACTAACAGAACTCTCCCCTCTGGATCTTGCACTATTTCAGAGTGCCGGCATTGTCTTGTATCAGATATTCTCAATCATGTAAAAAAATTAACAGATAAGGGAAAGGCTTGGCTAGAATCCTTCTCCTCAAGAGATAGCTGAATACAATGCTCTTTTTAAAATATTTTAACTTTCCATTTAATCTGTCTCATCGGGTAGCAGTACCAAATTCCATGTGGAACAAGGGCCCATAATTTTGGTGCCCGAAACTGAGAATTCAAATGGTTTCCCTTGTGGTAAAAAGAGGTATGTTAAATACCTGAGCATTACAATTTAGAATATAATGCAGAAAAGATAGATGGAAATACAAGAGGACCTTTTATAAACTGTTTTAAAGTGGCCACTAGGTTGCAGTCAAGGATACATGCGCTTACTGCTTGGTGAATAGTTAAACTAATTGGCAAAAACAACAGCCCAGTCTGATCTGCAGAAATTGACAGAGTTTCTGTATTTCACATGGAAATATATCTGGTTTCCTGTTAATGTCTATGTGTCAGTTTTTAAGGGCACAGCTACACAGGCCAGTTTGAAAAGCCAAAAGCGCTTGTCTTTGTAATGTATGTACATGCACAAGCACACTCACCCTGAGACATCTCACACGCACATGCACCGAACCTTGTATATTTGTTCTTTGTTACACACATTCAGACACTTATTTCAGAATTTTAAACTCTAGAAAATAGGATGATAGGGATCACGGTTCTTCTCTGGAGTTTTCATCTTTGTCATGCTGAGAAACCCCACTGAGCCAAGTCCTATCCATACTGTTAGAAACACTTGTTTGACATAGCAAATAGAGATAAACTTGGCTCTTGATAAAATGTAAAGTGGAGCCAAATTGATATATACCATATGGGATTAACAAGGGGCCATATGGACATTGGGAGAAATCTAATTTGGCTGAAAGACCTGAGACTTCTCATACTGGAAATAAAACAAGTAAAACTGCTCTTAATTTTTACTGTAACAACCCTACAACATTCCAGAGTAAGGGATTTCACAATTCAAAATATGACAGTATATATGAATAATCTAAATTTCTCACTCATCAGTAGCTGAAATGATAGGGACTAATGCAATGATGTGGTAATATTTTAGACTAAAAAAACCAAGATAACTTAATGTTTTGTGCATGCTGTTTCCAACTTGGTTAATACAAAGATAGGAAGGAACACATTTTATGCATTTGTAGTTCTTTTCCGTAAATAATATAATGAGAGCTTAAGTAAAATATAAGATTTTTTTAATGTAATCATCCCATGAGCAATTCTACTGAATCAAGTCATACTATAGCTTTAGAAAATTCACTTTTTTCAACCATATAGTATAGATTCAGTCCATTTTAGTTCATATCATCTCTTTTTGTACAGAAAGGCTGTATATATAATCCTCAGATGCTTTTTCTTTAATTTTCCCAGGAAAAAATGATAAAGCTTTCAATAATATAACAGAAGGAAAAACCAAAGAATCCCCAATATTTTCACAATTCCAGCTATAAAGGATTGTGATTTGTCAAAAGTATTTTTGCTTTTTAAAAAACATGTGTCGGACAAGATTTTGAGTCGGTCCCTGATGCTTAGCTTAACACAATCTCACTGTGATTGAAAATGAATCTGTCTTCAGCTGCATTGCAGTTCCAGAAAAAGGAGAGTGAGTTCTTGGCAGCAGGCTAGGATGGGCAAATGACCTCAAAATGCTGAGGGCCTATAGTTTCGGTGTTCCACATTATTGATAGTAGCAGAGATATTGACAGTCTGTGCTTGGAAGGAAAATAGGAGTTTGATATGACATATTGTGTGTCTCAGCAAGACTCATAAATAATTTTGACAAGTTTTTGTATGCATGGGAAAGTCCTTGATTCAGCCTCCCATAAAAATAAACTTCTATTATGGAATGTATTTGTCAAGTGGCTGTGTGATGGATGGAGCTGCGTTTACCCCTTGGCAGTTCGATGAGTTTTAGATGCACAGCTTACCAGAGAGGATTTACGGGCAGTAAGGAAATAATTATTCAGTATGAAATACATAATTCTTGTACCTGAATTTTCATTTTTTATCATATTTTGTTTCTGTTATGTTACTGGTCTTTTAAGACAAAGGCCCTGCCATTTCAATGGGAATTATTGTTCCTTGCTTCATTTCTGAACAAGCTGATTTGATCATGCTCAGATCTCTTTTGATATTTGCCTTCTGTGTTTTTCATTAATTGGATGTGGGCTTCTATGCATTCTCTATGAAGGAAAAACCATGAATATTATTAAAATTAATATTTCCTATATATTTAACCTATGTTACCTTGAACAGTAAGAAGAAATTGTTTACCTCCCTATTAGCAGCTGAGTAACATTAGATGAACAACATTCTGTATAATTTCTTCTACTGTATTACTAATGTTAATAGTTGTTGAATGTTAATAACTTAATGTAAACTATTCTTTAATTTTTTGGGGTTTAGCCACTTCCTACAAAATCCATTTTATAAGTTATATTATCTTTGTAATCAGGTGCAGGTAAGTAATTTGGTTAGCCCATTGTCCTTTATCATACTATTATCTCTGCTTGTTCACAAACATCTCTTGATTTGTTTAATATATATTTCTAGTACCCAAAGAGCTGTTTAATGTTAGCATACTTGCTCAGGTTTCATATTTCTCTCTGTCCAACATTTCTCTCTGTCCAAGAGAGCTAATATATTTACTAAAATCCACAAGAGCATGGTGTTTGCAAAATAGATAATGGATAAATGGAATATTTACTCAGGGAAACCAATGAAATAAGCTTGATAAAGGAAACAAGCAAAACCACAACTTAGTTGCTAAGACTCTTATTTCTTACAAAGAAGGGAGACTGCATTATGAGCTTGGTTTTCATGCAGGGGAGATATGAAATTTTAGTGGGATTTCAACAACTGTCTAAAGAGAAGTAATTACATCTTTCCTTCCTTGTTGCCTTCCAAAATGCATTACAAAAGATTTTTTGTTACTTACAAAATATATCCAAAAGTCATGTTTCTCTAGACATGGCAAGATATTATTGAGTGAATTGTGCTGTAAGTTGAAATGTGGAGAGGTGGGTGAAGGATGGGATTCCAGGTAATCACCTTTTGGGGATCACATTGGAATTCTGGCTCACAGGTGTCCAAGTGGCCAACCAACCAAGAGTTCCAAAAGGTTAGGTAATTTTCACATCTGAAAAGTGAATGGGTCCTGAGAACTAAAACTGAATTGTAGGCTAGATTGCAAAAGTTTCAGAAAATAATGGATACTTTTAGAATGGTGATTTATTGCTGACATAAGAAACCCAACTCCATGTTCTTTTTCTGCTTAATAAAGAAAGGAGGGTTCTAAGCTTTAAATGGAGTATAAAGTATTTCTTGTGAGGGATATTCAAAATCTCAGGACTCTCTCTCATCAATCAATGAAAGATTTAGTGTTGCTTTCATTGCATTAGGCATCAGAGTAAGATTGAGGAGATCTCATAACACAGAGAGTTCCAATGGGAAATTTCAAGTGTACTTGTCGAGCCTTTTTTTTCAGGCCAAAGCAACCCTCAGACTTAGCTGCTTCAGAAGGGACTTAAACAGAGATACTTGAATACTGTGTGGCCATAGGAAAGCAGAGGTCCATCAGTTTCCTTCAGGATTTGGGGGATTTTTTTTCTCAGTGAACCCATTTCCCATAAGAGGTGAGACATTCAGACCATGAATTCTATGATATTGCCACTGTGCTTCTTGGGACAGAATGAGAGTGACATTACCATTAGCAGGATCTTAACTGAATTTGCTCCTCTGTGAAGCTGTCCTGTTTCTTTTAGCTGATATAAAGTGTGTGTGTGTGTATGCGCGCATACATACATATTATGTATACATACACACACACACACACAAAATCCATTGCTCCTTTCATTGTTGGTTACAGCAGACTGGCACCTTTCTCATTATTCATGTGATATGATCCTTGGAGACCCAGTTTGGTATAGTGGTAAAGGCACCAAGCTAGAAACTGGGAGACTGACTTCCAGTGCTGCCTTGGGCACAAGTCAGCTGGGTGACATTGGGCCAGTCACACTTTCTCAGCCCTAGGAAGAAGGCAATGGCAAACCACTTCTGAAATCTTGCCAAGGAAAGTGCAAAGACTAGTCCAAGCAGTTGCCAGGAGTCAACACTGACTCAAAGGCACAAAAAAAAAAAAAAAGGGCAGCGGGAGTGGAGATCTTATAATCAGACAATTAATCTGAGCCAGGAGTCAATAGAAGTCATTACTTGATACCAGAGCCTTTTTTCAAGATGTAAGATTATTTAGTAACCAAAAAAAGTTATGCTCACAAAAAGCATTAATTACAAGGATCTGTTACATTTATTGCAAACTGTGTTTATGGGAAAGAAAACATTCATTGGAACTTTTTTTTTTTGTCTACAGCATAATTCCTAAGTCTATTTTCCCCCAGAAAATATTACAGTAATGGACTGTTTCTGTTATGACTAGTTTATCTGGACTTTCTGATTCAAAATGAGGGAAAGTAACCTATAATGTCAACAATTTTGACCTGCTTTTTAATTGGATATTGGAGGATGACTTTCAAAAATGAAATTCACATGTATTTAAGTTTTCTTTGGATTTCTACTCTAAGTACATATTTCTTTAAATATATGAAAAAAATGTTAAATTGGAAGATCCTTTTCTTCTTTTTCTCCACCATTACTCTACAATGCTTCACTGTTTTCCATGAAGCATTATTTGTGCTAAATTTTAATACGTATCCCTGGGGACAGTTCAGAGACCAGTGAAGTCCTGTATAAGTGATTCACATTAAGAAAATCTTTGTCTCCATTGATATAGTTTGATACCATGTTTTGAAATGGATTCAGTCATATTTCAACACATCAATATTTTAAGATTTGATTAAGATTTTATCTCCATGGAGCCTCCTTTTTCTAGGGTATCAGGGATATTTCAGTGCTCTCAAGGCACAGAATATAATAGAAGCTAAAATCTAAAAACCTAGAAGCAACCTAATTGGTCACAAATATAGTCATGCAAGCCAGTGTTTCTCAACCTTAGCCAGCTTGCTGGGAATTCTGGGAGTTGAAGTCCACACAGATTAAAGTTGCTGAGGTTGAGAAACACTGCTGTAAGCTATAGTCAGAAAGTAAGGTACACTGACTGTAGTCAGTGGGTAATTCTCTAATTCTAGTCCAAATTATAGGTAATATAATTGTAATCAGATCTTGCAAGAACCACAGTATTGAATCAAAAGCTTAATAGCTACAAAATGAGAAGGTTGAGTAAATATCTGTAAAACCAAGCAATTTGAATTAATTGTACTAGAAAGTCCATTCATTTAGATCATTTTATCATCTATTTTGAACAATAAAACATTGCATATTGATTTTTGTACAACATATAGACATGAAACAAATGCCTAATACACATTCATTATAACTAAGGATAAAAGGCCATTTAAACTTACGGATACTTGAACAGTTTTATGCTTTGCTGATAATGCTATAAGAACAAATGTTACTGGAATAAATCCCTAGCCAAAGGATGTATTTTTGGGGTCAACAATGCATATAAACATTCTCTCACATGTGATAGCCAAACATGCATAATTATCTTACATGTTATGTATATTCTTCATTTCTGGTGCATGTCATGTAAAATTAGACACAACATTCTTTATATACATTTTTATACATTTTAATGTGTTTTGAAGATTGCTAACATTTAATTAAAACAATAAGCTGTAATGGCAGATTAAAAGAATAAGAATATTATTTTTTACCTTACAAATCTTTAATTGTTTTATGTTGAAGATACTTAGAGTGCTGATACTGTTTACCTATGGAATAGAACTTCTGAATGGGAACAGTGATCCATATTTAAAGCATGCTTTAAAGATTCACTGACATGTGAACAATATTAGAAAAGTATGTTTTGTGCAAATTCATGTTATAGGAAAGGTGCTTTTTCCTTCCCACATAGGTTTCATGTTTTACAGCAGAATCCTTTGTATTTCCATGGTAAGTGATTAATACTTACATAGTTTTACTTGCATATTAAATGTTGATACAGACTTTGCAAGTGTATAAGGGCAAATCGGTCAAATCTCATATTTTGTGTGATTCAGTGTTAATTTTTCTCACTAATGTATAGTTTGTTCACCATATTAAAAAAAACTACAAACTTTTTTTCATGGCTTACATAATCCTATCCTATTATATTTTACTGAATTTTTTTCCAGCAGATATTCATATAATATGTCTATTAAAGGGGCATTTAAAAAAACATTTTTTTTCTTTTTACTAGGTTTCTTTTGGCCTCTTTGGCTCTTTTGCAATGTTTCCAAGATTATTTTGACATATGATGCCTAAAAGAAGAGTTAAAGCTCTTACAAATTAATTAATGCTTGAAAAATAGTGGAATATCATAAGTTAGAACTCCTAAACTTTCACTGCACAGGAATTCATGGCTGTGTATAGTCTTACATTGGCATGTTTTCATGAAAAGTTCATTTGAGGGTGGGCAACTCTAGCTCATGAGCCACACATGGCCCCAGCACTCCATTTATATATACCAAAGCACACTAAGATCATGCTAGCTGAAATTCAGTGGCAACATGACACACATTTAGCTACATGATTTTCACTTGATTTGGAGGAGTAGGGGCAGTTTTAAGGACTGGAATGGGAGTGCAAAACTTCCATGAGGTAAATAACTCCATTTTTATACTCTGTACCCAGCCCCAAAGTCAAACAAACAAAACACTGGAAATATTTAGCTCCACTTGCACAGATAATCACATCATCAGATTGTCTTCTTCAGACTACAAGCATATTGCCTATCTCTGCCCCAACCTATGGTTTATTGATTTAACTGAGCATGTTTAGTGGCCATAAAATGCTGAACTGTTCTTGAGATGTAAAAAAGCCAAATTAAAGGAAATAAAGTAGTGTGAAAGAAGATGTGGCAGGTGATAGAAATAAGAAGCACCTTTCTTGTTTCAGGACTAATTTTTCCTATCCTGATGAGTTTTGGGAAATTGAGCCAAGTGTGATGTGAATAGTAATGCAACATCTGAAAGAACCTAGTTTTCCATTCAAACCCAGTGATGCCCAGTCCCAGTAACCAGCACTTTGTCACTGTATCCATCCTGCATAGTCTACTTATTTCATAGCCTCTTGCCTTCTATTCTCTCAGTGCTGTTCCATTTTTAATGACAGTGGGATTTGTTGGCACTGCTTGTTGATGCAAATAAACTTTGCTTATTGTATAAATTATTTCCAGTAGGTGTCCCATGCCTTTATTTTCAACATGCAATCAATTTTTTAAATTAATGTTAATATAACTTTTATACCAATTTCAATATTGCTCTAAGACAGCAGAAGAGGAGGAGTGGGTTGAAAGCCTTAGGCTAAAAGTAGGAGTGTGGAGACTGGCAAGTCAAAGTCTGCTTCATTTTTTTTTTTAAAAAAATGTATTTCAACTGACCACCTTTTGGAAGGGGAAATAGCTCTTAATCTGGATTGTGATCTTGCCCCACTTTTTTGCTGAAAATTGCTCCAATTGCTATTTTTCTCTGAAAGTGCTATTTACTAAGAAATAGTAAGACATTCTGGGAATAAAAAAAAAGTGTTGATGTAGAAAAAGACATATTTGTGAAATGCATTATGATTCCCTTTTCTCATTTTGATTCTATTTAAATCAATCTGTTGCTAAGAAGTTACTTCATCATGCTTAGAAGAGGAGTTTTGTTTGTGCTGTCATCATTTTAGTCACCCAGAAGATGTAAAAGAAAACATATAGTTACTAGGCAACAATCTATATGATTTCTCTTCTTGCTCCTCTTCATCTTGTCTAGAACAGGCTTCATGTTAGCAAGAGTGAATAGCATTCATCTCTGATGCACATATAAAATGGTTGGCTGTTCTATCATTGTTTGGACCCAGTAGTGTTGTCTTGATTTTAGCTGATGATATCATCCCAGTTCATAACTATAGACTCATTTAGTTGGACATCTATGTGTGTGTTCAATTCTTTCCTTTTCTTAAGCCACAATGGGATTTTAGGATCCACGCTATATCCCCTTAATTAATTAATTAATGGAGTTTATAGGCTGCAGCAATCCAGCTTTAGCTCTTTACTGGAATTAAAAAAAAAAAATTGTCCCCATATCATGCTGCTGATTACTAGCACTAAGAACAATGTGGAATATAGGAAACTGCATACATAGGCTTGCAACAAATATATGTTCAGGTAACATGAGAAGCTCGTTATACTAAATTAGACCTTTGTTCCATATCATTCAGAAGACTGATAGATATATATTCTAGCTACTCTAGGTTTAAAAAAAAAAATCTGGTGGAGAAATACAGCAGGTGGCAGATCTGGGGGGAAAATGCTGATCAAGATCATACTTGGTTAATACATCGATGGGAGAAAATCTAGAAATCCCAGAGCTCTAGTTTAGACAAGGTGCTTTTTTTAAAATAAAGGAACAAGCTAATTCCATGCTGTTGTCAAAAAACAATTCAAAACATGGATAATATCCATAAATTTATTTTGTTCTATCCATGTTTATTTTAACTGGCTTTATTAAATGTTTTAATCTCTGGTTTTATTTTATGCCATCCAGAGTCACTTTGCGTGAGATGGGTGGCCATATGAATTTGATAAATAAATAAATAAAGCCACCAGAGTTAAGGTGAACTGCAGAGGGTTCTTATCTAGAGCTGAAGAAGTTAAATATAAGGGCAACTAAAATGTTCAAGAAGCTGTATCAACTTAATGTGGATGAAAAGTAATAATGTTTGGGGCTCCTTTAGGTCAGAAACAAAGAAGGATATGATAGAGCTGGGTAAAGTTCTTTGGATGTGCAGAAACTGGATTAAGAGAAGTCTTCTCTCTCTCTTCTTTATCTGTCTTATAACACTGAAATCTACAGTCAATCAATGGTTGGAAATTCAAGATAGATAAAAGGTATATAACTTTCACATAGTCTAACTGTGGGATTCGCTATCACAAGTTGTAGTGATGGATGCCAGTTTGGATTGCTTTCAAGGAAGATAAGTCCAATTTGTAGGGAGAGATTAAGTTTCTTTGTGGTGACTATTCATGATGGCTGTATATTACCTTGACACCAGAAACAGTATGTCTCTAAATGTAATTTGCTAAAGAAACTGGAAGGATGCTATTACATGTACTTCCTGCTAAGGGATCTAGGGTCACTTGGGCTAGCCAGCACAGGCTTATGTTTTTGTATAGTTTCATAAAGTTTTTCACAGCTGTAGCTTAAGATGCCATTAATTAAATATTGGACATTTTGCACACAAAGCATATATTCTTCAAGTGAGCTACAGTCTTTCTAAATTATTGTTTTCAGTTTGTTTATGGGTAGATCACCTACTCCTCCTTCATACTTCTGCTATTTTACAAACAACAATTACCATTAGTAATTCTATTCCCTTACTATTATTGCAGTAACTCTGAGTGTAGGCCAGAAGACTTAAGCCACATTTTTTTAAATCCAGTTCCTGTTCTCAGCAGTAAACTTTAGGATTCACAGCTTATTATTTCACTTGCGTTGCAGTTGATGAGGTAAATAGGTTTTGATTTAGAATACAGATAGTGTGGAACAAGCATTATTTTAAAAACAGATATATGGCATGGAGAAGTTATGTCACTGCTGATCCAAGTTATGAATGATCTTTTCATGAGTGTTTAAAGGGGCATGAAAATCAAGGAGTTTTAAAGTAGACAACATAAACAATAAAGAATATCATGGAAAAATCAACAATAAAACAGGTAGTTGTGATGGCTAATTTAATTAACTCTTATTATGTGTAAAATTGCATCTACAAGTCAACTTATAGCTAGTTTTTTTTATTGAAATGTAACTCTCGTGTGCCATGTGAAAACACAGTGACACATAACTAGCTATAAAAAAATGAAATATTCCAACATACCCAATATATCTGTGAATAAATGAGATGTGCAGAAGAAGGGAGAAAAAAACAACTTAGAGAGTTGTCGAAAGGATTACATGAGAATAATAGAAGAGGATTTTTTTTTAATTTTATTGATTATTCCCAGAACTTTTAAGTTTTACAGTTAGATTGACAACTGAGTTATTTGCCCATCCCCAGTGACTGACAATAGATAATGGAAAGGCTTTTACCATGATATAACAGCACAGAATAATTTCTAATTTACTACTGTAGTTCTCATCAAAAGTACCTCCACAAAAACACTAGATTTATCACTTCAATTACTGGAATTTCACATTTAGTTTAAAGAGACATGTTTCTATAATATGACAGGCTTTACACATTCTGAACTTATTCAGAGATTTCAACTATCAGAATAATCAGACACAGTTAAAAGTGAAAGCAACTGTTTTACAGCACTTGTGTAACCTTTTTATTCTTTTTGCACAGTAGTGAATGAACCAAAGTCTAAACAGAGTCTTTTCTGAAGGATACAAACCTTCAGATTCAAATACTTTGCTGATTTTAAAATGTGTTCCCAATATTGGATGTACAGTAATAAAATACTGGGAGTTCACTAATTACAGATAAGCACATAATTACAGTGTGATTCCAGAGGCTGTACCTGGCATTAATATTTAAATAATCAAAATGATTCACAATCCTCAGAGAAGTTCCACCTCTGAAATGCAGTTCAGGGATTTGGTATGGTGGAAGGAGCCAGATGTTACACATTGTGCAAAAATGGTAATAAAACTTTAAATATATTTTAAACTTATCTAACACCTTTGTGGGGAGGTGTTTACTTCAGAGAACAACAGATCCACCTGCAAATCAGACTAACTCTTGCGATTGGTTGCCCAATCACAGTCTTTGGTATAGTGGAGAGATTATGGGAGGGTAAAGAAAAAAGATTAAGGGATATTTACTGTTGTTGCAATGATGCCTCCTTAAAATCAATCAATCAATCTCTCTCTCTCTCTGTCTCTCATGCTTATGTACATGATAATGCTTCTTTTTTTCCAAACAACATCTGATTTCTTTTCATCATTCCCATTCATTCTTGATTCTCCTTCAATTATATTTCCCATCCTACCCTTCTTTTTCTCCCTTCCTTTCACAACATATTTCAGTTTTTAATTGGTTTATAGACAATATTTTGCCAGTTGTACTAATTACTTTTATTTAGAACTCCTTATTCATTTATCACATCTGCAAACCATTAATTGCTCATTAGCTTCCATTTTTTAAATTGTGTAAATAATTATAACTATTATTAATAATGAAATAATGGAAGAAGGCCTATCTATTTGGTTGGCTATATTTCCTCCATGTACTAGTTTATGTCATCCATCCCTCTAGTTAAATAAGGGTTTGCTCCTTTTTTGAGAATGTCACTCTGGAGCACTGAAAATAAAAAAGTAACCCTTGGTACTCACTTAAGCTTTGATGGTTTCTCAGTGCTACAAGATAAACCCTCCCAAGATTATTTTGTTTATGTAGAATCCTCTTTGGAGAATAGTTTGCTAACTAAATCAGCCCCAGTTGCATAGGCTTTATTAGACAAAGCCAAAATGCTAAATTTACAAATAGTTTGAGTCTAAATAAACACAAATTATGTTCCAATGAAGACAGAGAATGAATACTGTGATTTGATGAAATGGAATCAAGTAGCTAAAAGAAATAGATACTGATGGAGAAACACATACGGTAGTTTCCTTCATAAAACTATGAAGGTACTTAAGAAAGTGAGACTGGAAAAGAACAAGTGCAAAAAAAATGGTAACAAGATGAGGAAAGGGCGAATGATGAGTTGGCTCACAAATTAGCTGTGGAAATGTGAGTTACTTAGCTGAGCTCTCTGATTTGACATTCTCTAAAGCTGAAGATCCAGTTGTCACAAGCACATTGTGTATTAGCCATTGCTATCAAAATTAAAGTTTGAGGTAAAAAAAATCCTTTGAAGGAATGCTTTCAAATAAGTGTATTTGACAGGCATGCATTGTAGCAGATGTTAGTTAATCTTGGAGTAAAACTGACTGAAGTATTTGAGAAAACTCAGATAATGTCAGTGGTACAATTTATGTTACCAAGTGCAGATGTAAGACATCAAGTTCTCAGACTGATGGCAGAATTAACAAAAAACACCATCTGCTTCAATAATTATCTGGAAATATCCTTATTCTTGGATTTGTTTTAATACCACTTAGTTTCCAGCTTTATTTTATCTGTGTTTGCACACCAATGAGGCTAGATTTTGCAAAATGAATACTCATTCCATCTGATCATTTAAAAATGTGTTTTTGCATGAATAATGAATCTTTGAATTGTTACTAAACAAGCAAATTATTTGCATATGTGTCACATCGGTTATCAAGTTTGCACATGTGACAGCTTCAACAGCCGTCATGTAAAATGCATAGAGCTTGTAACCATATGTTTTTGTTTGACAAAAAGCTGAAACTCCAGATCAATTTTCAATATGGAATGCACAAATTAACACTTTAAAATGTACCACAATATGTAGAGCTTGGCAAAATAGGCAGAAATAGCACATTTCTTGATATTAACTGATATCTTTGGGTACGACCTTAAGGTATTCAATCATTTTGATTAAAAGACTGATTTCTCATAAAACTACAGTCTGTTGAAGGTGCAAAACCAATGACATTTGAGCGTTCATATATTTTCATAAACTTTGAACAATGTCAGTGAGACACCTCTTCAATCTTGGCCCTACAACAGCAGGGTATTCAATCTTTCTTTAGCTTAAGACAGAAAATTTGAATATCAGCACAGGGTTATTAATGTGACAATTCTCATGGTGCTAACCATGTTGATTTTTCCAGAAGCAGATCTGTGGAATATATTGCATATGGTTTGTACTTACAGTTAAAAAATCAACTAGAAAGAAAAGCAAACTTACACTTTCAAAATGTAGTTGATTACATGCAATATTTACATGTAAAACTTAAAATAATTGATATCAGATGGGTAATGACACAAATATTGTTTCACATTATTTCACTGTTTCTTCATAGATTATTAAAAATAATAACATACGCCATGTAAATTTCATGGGAGGGTTCTTACATGATTTCTGTAATAAACAGCCTCATTAAAAATGACTGAGTTACATTAACATTAACTAGCTGTTTCTCTGTGTGTGTCTCTATGTGTATTTTGTTGCTGAACTAAGAAAGAAAAGATGAATATTGGGAACAAGTCTAATCCACTGTTTTTGGAGTTATATTTGGGATAATATAATAGTTTTATTTTTATGACATCATGCTACAGATGCTATGTATTGTAGTTTCTTAAAAAAAACTGATTAATGCCTTGTAAATTAAAATGCATGTTTCATGATGTATATATACATTGGTACATAGCCTTGATGACATTGTTTCCCCACCCCCCACCCCACCCCCAATGTGTTTTTCCTTGAGCATCTGGGGAAAACCAGATGGATGTAAGGCAAAGATGAGCAATTCTGTCCTGCCCAAACAGTGAATGTGACAACACATTGTTTAGTAAGATGACAGTGAGATGCATGTGTTAATATGTTATAAAGTATCCACAGATGTCTCTAAAATGTTCACAAATGTAACCATGACAAAATCAAATATAACAGTAACTACTGTAAGAGTAGGGTGCTACATTGTTGTCATTCTGTAAGAATAGATACTAACAGCTACAGCTGTTGAAAATATGATATGCTGCACTCTATAAATATGTTAAATTAACTTTGTAAACCAAGATTTGCAATCCTAAATATATTTGCCAGGGAAAAAGCCTCACTGAAGACCTGCGAACTTACTTCAGAGCAAACGTGTATAAGGCTATGCTGCAACGTATACAGATAGTCCCCCGGGTTAAGAGCGCCCAGTTTATGGATGACCCATAGTTAAGAACAGAGCCTATTGTAGCAAAATTTGAATTAAATACACAATGGTTTGGGTTAATTACGCAATACTACTTATACAGTATTATACAACAATACTGTTCTAGGTTACATACAAATTTGACTTAAGGTCAGACCTGGGGGATGGAACTTGTTCTTAAACTGGGGACTACATGTACGTAATAGAATTTTAAAAGCATTAACTTTGATGAAGGACATAATCAGTTAACTGATTGCTACCTACTCACACCTGCTGTAGATCCCTGCCAGTTTTTCCATCTATGCTTATTTTTTTCTCTTTTTATTCAAACTTTAGACTTAGATAAATGGAACTCCCATCACAGTTTTCCATTAAGTTCCTCTTGAGATCTCTCTCTTTCTCCCTTCCCTATTATCTGAGCTCAGAAGCTAAACAGGGTTGGTTTTGGTTAGTACTTGGATGGGAAACCTCCTGAGATATGCATGGCTGTGAGCTAAACTGGAAAGTTATAAAAGTACTCAGGAAGACATTAGTGGCAAAGGTCTTCTTTGTTGCTGCCAAGAAAACTACATGGCTATGAAGTCACCAGGAGCCAAGCATGCCTTGAAGATGATTTTCACATTTGTGCATGGACATTTGTATCATAGACAAAGCAATTTAAAACTCCTTTTTTTCTGTTAAAAAAGAAAAGCTAATGTACATGCTGAAATCTATGCTACAATTTAGATGTAGATTCATCTTTCCACTATTATATAAAAATTCCATTGTTGTGGAAGTTAGGGATCATCATTCTTGATGCTATAATAAATCCCAAATACTGGGAATATAACCAAGAAAAACATATAAGACCCCCAATAGGCAGTGATCACTCTAAAGTCATATTCACTATCCTATGAAGTCAGACTAAAATATGGCCATAATAGGACAAGTTGAAATCTTGTACATTAATCTTCCAACTCCTGAACTGGAATTCCAATAGCTAGATGATCATAACCAGATGTTGACCTTAACTTAAAAAAAAAAAGAACCAGCTGCTACTCAGTAGTAGATTTCTATGGCCAGTTGCTTGGAACTGATAGTGGTACTGGAGCTTATCTTTCTAAATTATCAGAATCACAATGTTTATTAAAGGAATTAATGAACAACGTGTGGAAAAGCATTTTTCAAATAGAAAAATAACTTTAAGTTTCCTTATGCAATTCTTTACCATTCATATTATTTAAGAAATAATATATTTTCCAGCTAATTATTCCACAGCTTTTTCCTGAGAATAAAGTTCCCTAATCTCTATTCCCAACCAAATATAATTTAACAATCTTCAGCCTTTCCTATTACCACTGGTTTCCAAGATGATTATTTGTCTTCCTTGAATTCAGCTCTGGACAGATCTTTAAATGTTCTTGATGCAGTCTTGGGATTCAACAAACAATGCAATAAACACAGAGCTTTTTGTTACATCAGATGCCACTTTTCAACTGATGTAATAATCTTACAGTGTTTGAAAACCCTGGCTAGAAGTTTTAGTATCTTAGCTTTTAAAATGTCAGTCCTCTATAGCAGCCTTGATCAAGGTAGCCATATTATTCCAGACCCATCACATACTCAGTAGTTTTACAACTTCATTCAGAATTGATGCTCAGAAGATTAACATGAACAGTACACAAATCAAGCAAGCACTTCACAATAGTTCTCATATCTTTTTTTTTAATCTGTAAGGGGAATTCTTTTAAATAGAAGCCAAATTCAGAAATCAACTTTTCATCAAAATGTTTTTGTGATAAATATGCCATGAGGAAGATTAGGAAGAGAACTGTTTCAAGGATTGGCATCCATAAAAGCCCACAGATGTAGTTATCTTCATTCAAGGTATTGATGGGCTTGCATTTTTGAAAAGGTATCTCCATAGGCCATGAAGTAAGTCATTTTTTAAATAGAGTCTTTCAAATAGTTTATATAGCATGGTTGGTTGCTTTTTTTTTTTTTTTAAAGGAGCAAATCTTGCTGGCATTTATAAGTCATGTAAATGTACCAAAGCAGCTTTTTGAATTCCAGTTTATCTACATAGTATACATTCTGCCATGCTGTCCCATATTAAATCATTAACTCTCTATTGACTCAAAAGAAAAAAAACATTTAAAAACTTTGTTTAAAAATCGTAACTGTGGTAGGGAAATATGAATTAGCTCTCACCCTTGATATTCTGGTGTGGGAGGAGGGGTTTAAAAAGAAACAGTAGTTAAAGTCAGCTAAACAGCTGCAGTGCTCCATGCATATAGGAATCCTGTGCAGAGTTCCTGACTGCAAGGAGTTCAGTTACCATATTTAGCAAAATAGAATGATGCTTTCATTTCAAAACATCTGTGTCAAACATTGTGCATCTTCATCCTGCTCTATAGATTTGTCTGTATAGAGGAACATGTCATTTATTGTTGCTTCTTGTCCTGTCTCACTAGAGCATGGGAAAGGCACAAGCTCATTTGAACAAGTACGGTACTTTGCACCAACTACTAGTTTGAGACTCCCAGCAGGTGAACAAGGTCTTTTTCTGAAATGCCAAAGAAGACAGCCATTCCCAGGCAATGGAAACTGGCCTTTCTCAATCAGTAATACATGTGACACTGATAGCCCATGGAGGTGTTCTAGATGACGTGTAATTCCCTTCTCCACAAAGAAGCTCCTGACAGAAGAGAAAAGCAGAAAAGGAAGGCAGGCAACTAGTATCAAGTCTAGTATGCTGAGACAAAAGGAAAGTGAGCATTTCAACAGTGCTTTTCTTGGAGTCTGTGATGACGGCAGACTCTGAAAGGTATGGGCTTAGTAGCTAAAAAGCTTGGTCTGTTATTATAGCTCTCCCATGTAGACCAGAGCAGAAGGAGGAACAGATAACCTTAGGAGAAGAAACCCTGATCCAACTCAGTTAGATAATTTCTTGTTTTGAGCTTAGCAAAAGACAGTTCCCACAAAGATGAGATATTTTTGCCCCAGTTACTTTTCAATCACTATTTCACAATCATAACAATATTATCAAATATTGTTAGTATTTTTACTGTACTTTTACCTTAACTGATAAAATACCATAACTGATGAATAAGTAAAATAATAGTGAACTTTTTGCTTCTACCTTTGTGCAACTCAAGTTGAGATGCACTGATGTAGACAATATCAGGTTAAGAGGACCAGTGATCTGGCTCTGTATAAAACAGCTTCCAATTCTTCTATGAACAGTATTTCAATGTTGTGTCCTACATGCTCGTGTAAGCTTCTGCAGCTTTGTTTAAAAGATCATTTGTGCAATGAATTCCATAAAAAGTATGGACCTTTTTAATTACATGCTACAGAGAACCTGAACATTTATTCTGTATATCTTTCATGTGATTATTTTGAAACGGTGCTAGATACTGTTCCTTTCTAATGTAAAATTCATGGTGCTTAAGCCAGTCTAGAGTTCTGTGTGCATTGATGAACACTGAAGTCAAACTTATGAAGAAGTTCATATTCATTTGAGTGACAGCAGATTGCCTGGTCAAGTACAAACTTGTGGGCTCAGATTTTCTGTCTTTCTTGATGTGAAGTGAAGTCTCTTGTCTATCATCATGAGTGTGCATATGATTTATGAGTTATTGTTCAGAAGTATATTCCATTCTAGCCTTGCAGACATTTAGATCAGTTTTCGTTGGAATAAGTTGGATACTTTAGGGGAAACTCTAAGCATTAGGATTATAATAAGAATTATAAAACCCAGTATATAGTTTGTTAATTATGCAGAATTGTTTAGTTATTTTCATTTTTATCTAATTTTTGTTCCTTTTTTTTTCAAAATACATTAGTGGCTATAGTCTGATTTATTCAAGAAAGAAAGATCTCAATGAATGTTTTGTTATCCGTATCGTACATTCAAAATCTGAAATACCATTCTAAAAGTGAGCAAAAGCTATGTCTCAGTATTTCAGAAGAATCCCCAGTGAAGTATCTAAAAAAATAATTTTAGGTCAATGATCGGGAAAGTATTCCACATGATACAGTTAGATATCCATTACAAACCAGAATAGTGACAAGAGTTATCTCCATGACTTGCATTTGCATGAGATACCTTGGGAGACTTTTATTTTCATTTCCAGTAGCAAGCTCTTGCTAGCAGAGATGAGCTGCAGCAGTTTTTCTTTTGCCTCTCTCAGTTCACTTCTCTTCAGCACATAGTTGGAAGGAGAGTGAGGTACATCTGAGACTACTCAAAAACTATTGAGTGACATTTGTCTCCTACTATATTCAGTGAGAAGTTATGAAGTACAGGTAGTCCTTGGATAACAACTGCCTAGTTCAGTAACCGTTCAAACTTACGATGACTTGGAAAAAGTAGATTTACAACCGGTCCTCGAGCTTACAGCTGTCATAGCATCTCCACGGTCATGTGATCATGATTTGGGCACTTCACAACCAGCGCACATTTACAACGTGATCACCATTTGCAGTCACGTGATCACCATTTGCGACCTTCACAGCCAGCTTCTGACAATCAAAGTCAATGGGGAAGCTGGCAGGAAGTCATAAGTCATGGTCACATTACATCGCAGTTAACAACCACAAGTACTTTGCTTAACAATCACAGCGGAACTGACGTTAAGTTGAGCACAGTCAGTGTTGTTTCACTTAACAATCATGTCACTTAGCAATGGAGTTGACAGTCCCAGTTGTGGTTGTTAAGTGAGGACTACCTGTAATTCCAAACATGTTTCTTCAATATGAGCCTTAGAGTTGGATCTACAATAGCAGGTTATGTATGTAATATAAAATAATTGGCACAATCTTGTATTAGCAGTATGTTCCAGTTCTAAGAGTAATGAATGCAAACTTCAGTTCAGCAATTTATCTTGAGGATACACATACAATGCATATTCACAAGCTGTTTTAGTAAATACTTAGAAGGAATATAGCTCAGTTCATTGGCCTTGGGCTATTAAAATTACTGAGAATTGTGGTTTAAAGCTTAAGAGCTACAGTAGTGCTATTGTACAACAAAGGCATTCTTTTTATAACTCTAGGGCAATAATGAACACTAATTTAACCATCCCAAGTTGTCAGTGCATGTTTTATTATACCTGTGGATTTGCTTTACAGCCTGACAAGGTATTTCCCCCCTCCCGCCCAATTTGTAAGTGCTGTTAGACTAACCATTTGTCAGGAAGCAGTTTTTGTTGTTGTTGTTTCATTGCAGAAATGTGTGTACTTTTTTTATAGATTTTTTTTATAGATTTTTGTTTTTTAAGTAAATGCTTGCCACTGGGAATCAGAATAGCTTTTCTCTTTTCTTAAAGCAAAAAAGTTGATCTATTTCCTAAAACAATAAAAATGGTCTTTATTCATGTGGTCTAGTTCCAATGTATGATTTTTCTTTTTATATGTGTGTGTGTGTGTATGATCAGTAACTTTTTTCCACAGTCGGATCTGTTAAAATGTTCTTAAGATGCTATTGTTGCTTGCAGAATAAACGATCTCAGGTTAATAGTAGTAACAGTAGTATTTTGTTCTATTACTAAATATATACAACAGTGTTTCTCAACCTTAGCCACTTTAAGCTCTGTGGACTTCATCTCCCAGAATTCCCCAGCCAGCATGCCTAATCAGCCAACTGAGGAGATATACTGATGATTTCCTGGTAGTGGGAAGTGGTTTGCTAAGAGGAAAGATAACATCTTATTGTTTATTCCTTCTTTAACTGATTATTTAATTTCTTGCTACCATTTAGCAGTGAGATACTTGAGAAGCTCAAGAAACTGGAAAAAAAACCACAGAGAGTTTGGGGAAGCCTCATTGTTTCCCTATTCTTCCTAGTGACATTGCTCAAAATAGATGGGCGGGAAAATAGGATATTTTAGAAAGTGGAGTATGTGTGTGAGAGGGAGGGGTATGCCAAAGTGATCAAAGGGAAAAAATTGTGCTTATGGAAATGTAATTCTGTGATGTACGGGTGTGTGCTTCCACATATGAGAGTATGGTTCCAAACCCCTAAAGTGGTAATGAATTATATTCATTGCCAAAACTGCTGGCTCCCATACCCTGGAAGATCATAAAATCCTTTGCAGAGATGCAGAACTTAAAGGGAGCAGTGCTTTTACCATCTTGGCCAAATCATAAACTTTGGGCAATACTGAAATCACTTTTATATTTACCTTAGGTGCAGGGAATGCTAGCTGTAATCCTGAATTGTCTCACTGCTATTTGGGGTTCTTACTGTGTGGGAGGACTTAAAATTCCACTTTTGTTTTTTGCTATCTTGCGTGGACCATCACCTACAGTACATGGTGATAGCATGCGATTTTAGATTAGGATATGTGGCCCATACAGTATCTACTTTCTTTATTTAATAGCTACCCTTACCAAACGTTTAAGATAGATAACCAAAGCATAACATATCCAGAGGTACTAAATAAAAAAGTAGTTCTTGTTAAATATTGACATCATTTGATAAGTGAATCTTACCAAAATATCTTCTTCCTTTTCCGATATAACTCTGAGTTATAAAACTTTGAATATTTTCCACTCTTACGTTGGAGGATGGAATATGTTAGAATGTGGAGGTTCTATCTTGGATCAGGTAATAGGAACAGAGGATGATTTCTGTTGTTAATATTGGTGTGGGTGTTTTTGAGGAGTTCCAGTGGAACCATCATTTGCCAGAAAAAATGCGGACTGGAAATATCTTCAGTTAAAATACCTTTTGACGTCTGGATGTGAGTTGGCAGGCATAAGTGCCTCAGAATCCCCTCTATTGCTATTTAACATGTTCTTTATAAAACAATTAGTCTGTAATAGCTATTTATAAACAGATGTTCAAAATACAAAATGAGATGTTCCATAGTAATGGAAAAAGGAGCTGGATGTCAAATACGTAAGCATCAATGAAAGATGATTTGGACATCTACATGTCATACTTATATAAATCTAAAACTATAATTAATTCAATAAAATATTTTTTAAAAGGTTTTGGATACTCACATGTTTTTTAGGAAGATTGGTAGCTAATCATGGAGATGTGCTCAAAATCCAATATTGGTTCAAATGATGCAGTCATGTTTGATCGGGCTCTTTTTCACATACTAATTTTGTTCTGGAATAATCATTAGTTTTTGTAGATGCTTATGTTGCATTGTATTATGTACTAATGATTTGAAAATGAACAGAAGGGTAGTAGAGATGGATATGATCCCTCTTTGTGACAAAAGTGAAAGAACATTCATTCTCCATTTACTACGGTGGTCTAAAGAACTCGCCTGTATTTCTATATGAACAAACATTTTACCACTGGTGGTCTTATTTGCATGATTGTTAAAAAGTTTTGACTGCAAACATCAAGATATGTCCTTAACTTCCATTTGTTCCTGTTGTTAAATGGATTGATTTAAAAGTTAATCTTTTTGTATACATGACATGAATGCATATGCAATACCAGCTTTTGCTTGTTTAAGATATAAGTTATGTACCTAAGTTTTGTAGGATCCCCCCCCCTTTCATAACAACAAGAACAATTAGGATGATGATGATGACGACATGTAGTAGTGGTAATATCTTAGGTGGATATTTATTTATTATTAAATCAATTTCTAAAACTGCCCAATTTACACGCAGCTCGGGGTGGCACACACATAAAAACCACAAAAATAAAACAAAGAAATAAAAAAAAAGAAAACACATTATGCCTGAGGCAAAAACAACCCAAAAGCAACCAAGTCAGGCATAAAGCCTCCTACCTGGTGCCTGAGGGAAAAGCCAGATCTGGAGAGTCTTCCACAAAGCTGCTGGGTCAGGGCCATCTAAATCTTAGGCAGAATGCTGTCCCATAGCATTCTCTGCAATAGAGAAGGGATGTCTCCTAGGTCCTATCAGATGAGACTGCTTAATTGACAGGCCCCAGCACATGCCCACCCTGCCTGATCTTATTGGATGGGCAGAAGTAATTGGAGACAGGCAGTCCCACAAGTAACCAGGCTTCTGTGCCATGAAGCACTTTATAGGTCAAAATCAGCACCTTGAAATGTACCCAGAAGCATACTGGTAAACATGGTAATGGTGTGACATGGGCATACCAGGGTGTCCCCATATCTTCTCATGCCACTGCATTCTGCACCAGCTGTAGCTTCTAAGGGTTCTTCAAGGACAGCCTTATGTAGAGTGTTTTGCAGTAATTCAGACAGAAGGTGACATAGGCTTGAGGACTGAAGATATCAGTGAACCTCCACCATGAAAGTGGTCCATAGCTGTGAGGCCACCACTAATTGCATTTCTCTTCTTAATCTTGCTGTCTAAATCCGATGTCTAGATGATATCATTGGCTGCTTACATTAACCATATAATAGATTCATTCAGTGAAAATTGTTGTTTTTATTCCCCTTCAAAGCCCAGTGGATAAAGTTTTGGGATCATGGGTTCAAAATCTTTCTCAGTAATGAAGCTGCTAAGTGCAAATCATCAAGAACTTAGAACTCCTCTTGCCAGCATGCCAGGAAGGTTAACTTTTTGCCTCTAGCGCATTGTCTCCCCAATTCAAATCCATCATGAATTCCAAGAATGAGAGAAAAATCTGTCAACTGTCCTAAGGTGTGCCTGCTCTGAGTCAGCCTCTCAACATTTTATAGGCAAATAAGTGAGAATAACAAGGTCAGAGCAAATCAGATGGAGCATCTGCACATTGACATAGTCATTCGCTCCTTCCCTGAGGGGTTTTCTATCAGGCCCACCTGATAAAAAAAAGCACAGGAGGATTCCTTTCAGGGGAGCTCATCTACTAAGTTTAATTGTTTGCAGAATTGATTGAGCTCAGAAAATAAAGGGAAAGAGGGAAAATATATCAAGTCAAGCTCTTATTTCCTCAGTCTTATAAAGGTAATGGCACTTTTCTTGTCAACAGTACAGAAGTTTTGGCATTAAGGCAGAGAGATGAGAAAGTCCAAGAGCAGGTTTCTGTCGCATACAAACATTTTTTCACTGGTTTTATTTTCAAACCTGAGGTGCCCTGAATAACATGGAAAGAGATATAGAAAGTAGTAATTAACCATAGCTACTTTGCCAGACTGTAAAGCTGTAGATTCTTACTTTGAAATAAGATGCATTGATATACTTCAGAATAGGCATATAACGGATTGCCGTATAGACAGTCCCCTAAATACAAACTTTCAAGATGCGAACTTCTGCCGATACGAACAAGATGAACCCAAAAGTTGGAGCCAGAAGTCAGGCTGGAAGTCGGGAGAAGGCACGCCACAAACTAACCCTTTCCCACTGTCTCCTGACTTCCAGCTCCGACTTCTGGTCCTGACTTCTTGCATGGTCAGTTGTGTTTGGTGTGTGGAGACTGCAAATTGCAGACTGCAAATGTCTGCAATTAAGTGCAGGAATCCTGAAGGGGAAGGGGTAGCACGAAGAAGTGGCAATCCATTACAATGCTCACAAAGATGATGATATTGAAGAAAATAGAGGAGTGGGAGAAGATGGTGAACATGGCATGTTCCTACGGGATGAATCGTTCCACTGTTGGAACGATCTTTAAGAACAAAGGCAAGATCATGGAACATGTGAAAAGTTCAGTCCCTATGCAATCCATGATAATAAGGAAGAGGAGAGGAAAAGTGAAGAAGGAGTTGGAGGCACTGCTCGGCATATGGATCGAAGACCAGCATCAGCGCCGTGTGCCGCTTAGCCTAATGCTGATCCAAGAGAAGGCTAAGAGCTTATTCCATGACTTACAACAGAAGACTGGTGAAGGTGCTGCTGAAGAGGCATTCACTGCAAGCCATGGGTGGTTCCACATGGGTGGTTTAAGGCTTGTATGAACCTTCATAACGTGAAAGTCACTGGTGAGGCAGCAAGTGTAGATGTGGCTGCAGCTAAGGAGTTCCTGGAAACCCTCAAGGAGATCATCAAGGAAGATGGTTATTTGCCCCAGCATAATTCAATATGGATGAAGTGGGGGTTTAATGGAAGAAAATGCCAGACAGAACATACATCAGCAAGAAGGAGAAGAAAATGCCAGGCTTCAAAGCTGCGAAGGATAGGCTAACTCTGCTGCTAGGTGGCAATGCTTCTGGTGACCTGAGCCTAAAACCACTCCTAGTCTGCCACTCTGAGAACCCATGAGCTCTCAAGAACATCTCAAAAATCTCACTTCCTGTTGTGTGGAAGGCTAACAAGAAAGCTTGGGTCACCCTTCTCATCTGAGGACTGGTTTTTCTTCCATTTCATCCCAGAAGTGGAGAGGCACTACCAAGTGAAAAATATCAAGATTCTGCTGATATTGGATAATGCCCCGGGTCATCCACCTACCTGGACGATTTCCATCCAAACATGAAGGTTGTGTATCTGCCTCCCAACACCACCTCCCTCCTGCAGCTGATGAACCAGGGAGTGATAGTAACCTTAAAAAAAAAAACTTTTGGTGCATGTTTAGTCAGGCAGTCCAGGCAACTGAAGCAGACTCACAGATGACCTTGCGTCAGTTTTGGAAGTCCTACGACATCTACAAGGCCATCAAGAACATTGATGCAATCTGGTGTGAGATTACCCTTGCGAACATGAACAGGGTGTGGAAACATCTGTGCCCTCAGTTCATTCATGACTCTCGTAGGCTTGAGGTGGCAGAAAGGTAGTCACAGGGTGTTATCAGCAACTTGGTTGCCCTCAGCAAGGAGCTTCAGCTTGACCTGGAGGAGGGGATTTTCATGAGCTGCTAGCTGCACATAGGACCACTCCAATGAAGACCTCATGGAGTTGGAGGAGCAGCGAAAACAAGAGGAAGAGGAAGAGATCAAACCACCGAAGCAGTTCCAGACCAACCTAATGTGGAGCGCTTCACCAAGGTGTCTGCAGCTGTCCATGATGCAATCCAGTGCTACAGCGTCATTTATGAGGAGAGGCGGACCACCACCCAAAGGTCACTGGACTGCTTCTTCAGGAAGATGGGAAAAAGTGCTGTTTCAAGTACAGAGGACGAGCCCATGCCTTCTCCGCAAGTGCCCATGCCAACTCTGCAAGCACCTACACCATCTCCCCAAGCACCTACATCAACACTGCTGCTTATGTAAGGTGCAAACTGCACATGTTTTTTATGCTTGCTGGACTTACAAACAAAACGGACTTACAAACAGCCTCTTGGAATGTAACCCATTTGTAAGTAGGGGACTGTCTGTATAAGATACATGACATGCTTAAGTATATCAAACAATTTATATAAGATGTAATTCTAAAGAATATTATCTCACCAGGTGTCGATGTTATATGGACGGTGAATATGAGTACAGTCAGGCCTAGTTAATGCTTGGATGGGAGAATACCAGGAAACCCCAATTCTTTTGGCTAGATTGTAAAGATATAAAAAATAATTAATCCTTAGAATAAGACCTTGACAAACCAGTTTTGCATTGTGGCCAAGAAAACAACATGAACGACAACCATATAGTTAGTTATCAGGGGTCAAACTCAACTCAAGGGCACCTTTCACTGCTCTATTGAAATTGGATTTTGCAGTAGGGAAAAATGGCTAGTAAATTCAGTTATAATTTGTTGACCTTTGAACAAACTTTCTCAAAAGAAGTCTACCTGCAGAGACAATGATTACTGTAATATACTCTTTGAAGGAATGACAGGATACAAATAGTATTGTTGATTTGCCTTCATCTCAACCCCAGAATCCCGGTGTTTCATGGCAAGCTATGTGTATTACTATCAAGCTGAAGTTAGGCCACTGGATAAAAGTCATAATGAACAGTGAGGGTATATAAATAGTGGGTGAATGTCATTGGTACCAAGCTATGCTCATTGGCAAGTTGTCTATATATTCTGATTACTTTTGTGAATTTTCAAATTCATATCTTCAGCAGGATAATATGTTACTTGAAACTTAAAGCTCAGCAATTGATTTTTTTATTTTGCTAATGCATATTAAGCCAGAGATTAAATCTAACTGACCAAATATATATTTTTCTGAAACAAATTCATTTTATGCTGCTCAAAAATGGTCTGTATTCCAGCAATTTGTTTACTCTTCTGTTTTACCATTGCAGTTCATTGGGTTTCACCTAGGTTGTAATTATAACTAAGAAGGAGATAAAGCAGGGGGTATTGTCAGGCCCACTAGGTAGACCAGACTAGGGAATCAACTCCACTGGAAGGCTAAAACTACCTTTATTGAGAGTCTGATTGTGCTGTGCTTCCTTTTCCTTATAGTTCAGTAAACTGGGGAGATGTTTGCCTGAGTCACTCTCAATGTTATCTCATTTGGGACTTTAAAAATACTTCAGCTCCTTTTGCCTAGGCAACAGTACCAGCATATCTCTGTCAAGGTCATCTTCCTTACTCTCTACAGGCATTCTTTAAAGTGAAATAACTTTCCTCATAATGGATATCGTGCGACTTGTGAATGTAAGACATGTGGCTCACTTTGTGCTTAGTCCTGTGTTTGGAAATGTGAAAGAACCATTGAAGCAGCTGGCATAGTTAAGAGACCAGATATTACTGATCTCAGATTGACATATTCAGCATTGTTAAGTGCACCTTGAAATTAAGCTTTGCATTTTGAAAGCAGAATGGGTTTTGAAACATGGTTTGTATTATATAAACTTAGTTTCTAAAAATAATAGTAATTGTAAGTCATTTGGATGTATACCTTTAATTTTACACAATTTTTAGATTTATTTTACTATAAATACACCAAATGAAATGTATTGTACCAACTAATGATACCAACCATAATAGTAGAAGTTTATTTATCTTGCCTCGGGAGAGGGTATTTAGACTGGCTTTGCGGTGACCCTAAGAATCAAGTGATAGCTTGGAAGCTCTGCTCTTGCCTTCAGTAGATCAGTGATGTCTGTAGAACAAAGTGTCATCTACCTTGCTAGTTAGAGCATCAGCTGCAGCCAACAATAGTTTGCCCATACTTTAGTGACAAATTATTTATCAGTTATTGCCATTTGCCTTACTTCTGATCATTGAAAACTGAAGCCAATCCAACTACAGAAGAAACTGCAGTGTATTAGAAATCTAACATATAAATTATGTTTTACCAAAACAATAGCAGACACTCCCAGTTCTTTTCTAAGTATAGTTTAAAAAACGGGTTGTCTGAATAAGTTTGGGACTTGCTTCACTACAAGCACATGTACCAGTTATTTTATTGATCCTCAAATTCTTTTTGCTGGATTCCTCTTATGGATGGCATGGGGAAGGGGTTCATTTTACATTTTAGTGGGAACCCACCTAGTTCATATTTCTAAAGTGATAGTGATCTGAAATGCAGTGTGCGTTGCTTCTTGTCCAGATTCTGCGATGCAATTCTTCAGTTTAAGAATTCATAGAAAAATACATGTTAGAATTGCAAGCAACTTACACAAAATTGTAAAAATAAGATACAAAAAAAAAGCATTATATAAACTTAATGTTATATTGAAAATGATAAATTAATACAGAGAAAAGATGGAATGAACTGGAAAAATGACAAATGAGAGAAACTTAAATTGCCTATGTTGTTCATCTCTTTTTCTCTGTCAAATGTAAAAATGTTTAGTTGATCTGTAGGTCATTTCAGTTATGGCCAGTTGTGGATCATACTTTTGAGTTATATTTAATTAATTAATTGAACAATTTATATACCACCCAGTTCCCAAGACTGCAAGCTCCAGATGATTTATAACATAGAATGGGGGGAAAAAACCTGAGTCACATAGACCAACATAAATACAGCTAAAACCAACCAAATTGACAGCCCAGGCACCATAAAAATTCTAATAAACATTAAAATATGAACCACAAAAATCCATTTAAACAAAATAACAAGATCAATAAGGAAGATGTCAGGCATACCTCCAAGGGCAAGATAATCCACAAAGTGGGACCATCACAGAAAAGAATAGAATCAATAGGAACTGAGAGGTCAAAAAAAGCTGGGGAGAGATGTATTCCCATCCTCCAGGTCCAACATAGATGACCTACTAGAGAGTCTAATGTTGTTCTGTCCCATGCCTGAGCCTGTATCCTGACTATATAATCCAGTTCACATAAGTTCCTCATAGAAAAGAAAGGCTGGAGACAGTGAGGAGGTTGTCTAGTATGGCCAGATTAAAAACTGGGTTCTTCAAGAGACTGTGCACCACTGCCTGTTTAAGGCAAATGCCACTGTGCCTTCTCTCTAGGAAATATTTACCTCTTCCCAAATCCATCAATTCCTCCAGAAGGAGCCAGGAAGGGCATGGGTCCAGCCTGCAGACTATGAGGTGCACACGACTGAGAACCCTATCTACTTGTTTGGACTCCACAAGATCAGACAAATTCTAGCTAAGATAACAAGGTATTACACTAGTCATTACATTAGACTGTCCTGTGCTAAATGAATATGAGTGATATTATCTACAAAGAACCTCACAGTAGTGAAGGCAGTCCCTCCCCAAAATATAATAAGTTACCTAAACAGGACCACTGGATATAAGTTTGCAAATGCAGTAAGAGGAGAGCATGCATCACTATTCTTATCACCATAGTATAATCTCAAACGTGGGCTTGAATCTGTGATCAATCAGAGCACTATTCACATTTCTTAGAGCTCCTCAGTAAAATAAAAAACACCTCAGGATCAGTGACTGGTAGAGGCTGTTAGGGGCAATATTATGTAATGTCCTAGTCACCTCCCTGTTCCACACGAAGCCATCATGTGTTTGACGTGAAAGTGATCTGATTTTGACAAAGAACTGATTATATATCGTCCAACTTCAGATCACTTGCCATCTCTTCTGAGGTGAACATTAGCTCACCGTATAATTGCCCATACGAGTTCAGGCTAATTTGGATAAGTATATGGACTCCATATACAGTATAGGACATGGAGGTTGACATTCACTAGCACTGTAAGAGTGGATTTGACCACCAGCCCCACCCTGAGATCCAGGAGCTCCGGAAAGGCCATTGCTGGGCAGCAGTGTGGATGGTATACCAACAGCTGCTTTACCTTGTCTCTTCATTCCAGTTTCATATAAAGACATTCACACCCAGCCACACCAGATTTCACTGATTATTTTATAAGCAATAGACTGGGTTAGAATCTTAGAATAGGAGGGCATCAACTTGCACCACTCAGACTCTTCCAAAAGTTGCTGCCAAACTGTGATGTTTAATGTGATGGGGAAAATTATTAAATAAAGAACAGTAAATTAAATTATATTAATTAATTTATAATTAATTTTATTAATACTTTTAATTGACTTTAAATGGAATGAAATCAACTTTAGTGATTATCCAAACTCGACTTATTTTTGGCACTTCATTCAAGGCTAAATACAGGCCACAACTTGATTACACATCTCTCTCTAAAGTGCTGGTGGGACAGAAATGCAAGTAACTCTGTAACCAGGGTCACAAAAATGGTGTCTTCTGAGGATCTGGTGTACTTTGTCCCTTTATTATGCAACTCACAGACTTAGTGATAAGGACTGCTGATATATATCATTCATGTATTTCTTTAAGGACAATTTGTTTCCCATCATTGAAAAGCGAATCGATTTTTTTTTAATAAGATAAAATCATTTTTAAGAATATGGGTAATTTTTCAAATTATTAATTGCTTTTCTTTTGTTTTACTAGTTTGCATTAGACAGATGGGATTCTGATCTTTAACGGCCCCATGACTCTCAGAACTGCTTGTGTACTAAAATGCCATTATTAACACAACAGTAGTTTTCAGCAGTTGGTAATTATTGCCATAATTAAACATTTATCAAGAAACAAGTATTTATCATTCATTAAACTTTCATTAAAAATCCATCTTAGCACAAGCTAGATTAACCAGTGATTTTCAAGGGATAGCTTCTTAACTGCTGGCAGGACTGTGCTGAAAGATGTAACATTCCAGGAACTATAAACATTTTAAGATGTCTCACACCATTGATTCTAAGGACTTACCAGTTTTGATTTGGTGTGGGCAAAACCAATGGCAAAAACCAACAAGACGTGTTGCTTATTATGTTCCTTAAATACATTTATATATCTTGTTTCCCAAGACTTTAAAGTTTTTTTTTTTTTAATGTATTAGGACATTGAGACAAAGTTCCTAATTTTACCTACTTTGTTACAATGACAT
The DNA here is from genome assembly GCF_059951505.1 of Python bivittatus. Classification (NCBI taxonomy): domain Eukaryota; kingdom Metazoa; phylum Chordata; class Lepidosauria; order Squamata; family Pythonidae; genus Python; species Python bivittatus. The sequence continues at coordinate 24,351,336 of NW_028277113.1, read as the reverse complement.
GAGGGAAAAGGCTCAAAGTATTTGAAACTGGGATAAATATAAAGGATTTCCTGTATCAATAAATGTAGTGCAATTTTTCAAGGTTTCTTTTTCCTGATAGAATAGAATATATAGTACATCTTTTTTGTTACTCATCTGCTACTTATTTTTTTTTAATTAATCTTTGTACCCTGAGCTGTGGGAAACATTGGAGTTTGTTCATTTTCATATCCAGAGTTTGTTCACTTTGACTCATTTAGATTATAGTTTAATTAGCTTTTCCATATTTGGTAGTGACAATTAAATTGACTACTGTGGCATTCAGATTGCAAAGACAAGACTCAAGATAGTAGTGTCATATTACTGGTCCTCTTCTGCCACCTTTTCAATTAGAAATGTGCTTAGATTTGCCTCTTAGTTCTACACAATCACTTTTTTTCCCTTAATTTTTCCCTTAATTTGCCTTTTATGCTTAATAACATTTTCTAATACCAAAAGTGGTAAATCTCCAACCCTTGTCAACATGGCAAATCGCTTTACCTCTGATTGATTATTTGTTTTTGTATATGCTCAGAATATGTCTTGCTCTTCCTGCCTTACTATTTAACCCTTTTAACAAACATAAGTATTTATTTCTGAGTGTCAATTGGTGAAGGTTAAAATAAGTTTAGAGTGATCTCTTTGATTGTCTAGACTGTACCAGAGGAAAAATAAAAGGCATTCAGTAAGTAACATTGACTTGGAGAGCTCCTTCGCATACATGCTAGCAGTCCATATCATCGCTTGTATTCAGCAACTTTGTTGTGTTTTCTCTTGGGCAAAAAATTTACTGTATCAGTGCTTTTATGTCACAAGAATGAATTGAATTTGTACCCTTTAGTGCAAACAACAATAGACAGTGTGGTAACCTAGTGGAAAACAAATAGATGCCCCGTCCCTGTTGGGGATTCAGGGAGGTTCAGAAAGATGGAGCTGACGGTAGAGAGGTGGCAGATAAAAACAGGCTGAAGCAGGGAAGAATCCTGCGGTCATTTATTACCATGCCATCTTCATAGTGTTTGCTGAACCAAGGTGCAGAGTAATGATTCAGACAAATGATGTTAATAATAATAGCTGGCCCTTTGGCAAAAACCGGATACCTGGTGTTGCACTGTGAGACCTAATCAGATCCTCTCAAACTTTACTTCAGAAATGATAGAATTTCTAACTTCAGTTCCTCCCCACCTCGCCAATTCATTCTTTCTAGATATATCAGTTTAAGACAACAGGAAGGGAAGGAAAATGATAAGCACTTTGTTCCCCAGCAAGAGAGAAAAAAGCATTCAGGGTTGCATTTTTGACATGTAATGAGCACTAGTGTTAAAATATTTTGTTTCCTCTGCATAAATGTACACCTTGGAACCTAGTGTTAACAGCTAGGTTCATACAACTGAATTCAGTAAGGAAACATTGATTTTACTTCAACCGAGGCATTGTGTGAGTTGCAGTTTACTTTTAGGAATAGTATATTCTATAAATAGTTTTATTTCTATAGAATTACTGCAAACCAAGGAAACAGCTTGTTCTTTTCTGGTTGCTACTTTATATTGACCACATTAATATATCATTGTGTGTTATAAGTCATGACTTCCTCTTAAATATTTCTTTATTAGTAGTAGTATTTAAATTGCAGCACATTATTATATTTTCCTCTTTCAATCTGTTTTAATTTGGATCATACCTGTGTATTTGCAGGATATAGGCTATAATTATAGTTTAATAGCTACAGTTGAAACAGCATCTGTTTAACTCCAAACAACATCAGACTTATTAATTAGCTGCATTTTGGCATCAATTTATCACACATGCTTTGACACATTAGATACTTGAAACTTAAAACTATTTGTGTAATGCAGAAAATAAATAATTAAATGGAATACAGAGAGACTGTTATAGATCATCTGTAGGGGGAAATTATGTGGGCATGTGGGAGGTTAATGTATACACTCCAGATTTCTTTGCTTGATTTGCTGTTTTCTTCATAACTCTAGGTAAACAGTTTGTGTTGCCATTATATACCCAGGTTAAATGTAGTTGCAGGCTATTATACATCATTAGAGTAAGTAAAATTCATTCACAGAAGAAAAATGGAGGCTTTTCAGTTGTAGCCATTTGGACATTTCATTTTTCATATAGCACGCCACTACAAAAATTAGTTGTGGCAGGCTTGATATACTTTATAGTCTGGTACCCTGAAATTAAGCAATGAATCACATCCTTTGGGCTTATTAGAGTTAATGATTTTTTTTTCCTCTGGTAGTGTATTTTGTAAAACAATACAGCTTACCCACCGTGCTATGGCTCAGACCCAATCTTTGCTCATTTCAGCTTTTTCACTTGAAGCTTGAAAACACTGCATTCCAAGAAATCCAATCTTTTCCATCCTGTGGATTTTATGTGAGGTACATGGAGCTCATACACAGGCCAGTGCACCAATCAGGGACGTTGTACCTTATGGTACTCGTCTCTTCTGTATATCTGTCACCATCTTATAACCCTTCTCAAATGGGGTCAATGTCTGCCATGCTCCCTCCTTTGTCACGTGACACTTCTTTGTGTATTATGTTTACGCTACCCAATCATTCCCCCCAGCAACACTAATAGAGACAACAAAGGTATTTGACTTAAATGAGTTCTAGATACATAATGACTGCATGAACAGAAGACTCTGAATCATACCGCAGGCTACAGTGCATGGTATTTGGGAAATAGCAAATGTATCTATAATTATATCAATAAATAGAAAATATAATAGACTTATCTCTTATAGGAAACAGTACATTTACAAATAATACCTTACTTACGTGACAGTAGTATGATCCTCATTTTAAAGCAATATCCTGCCCCCAATCCAGGAAGATTCATCTAAAAAAAAAAGCAAACCCTCACCTGTTTCTATTTCCATATTCTCAGTTCATCTGAGACAGCTCTCGCTTTTAAAAAAATATATTATTTTGGATAAGACCTCTTCTTCCTTTTAGGTAAATTCAGTAATAGTATTTTAAAAGAATCTCAGACACTATCCTGGACATGTTTATGTCAAAGCAACTGATACACTACTTCTTCTAGGTATTGGGCATTTTAACTTAAGTGTCCCTGCCTCTGCTTGTTATGTATGCCTAATTACCAACACACATAGTTTCCATTTGCTGAAGAATACATTAAGGAATCCATATCTTTAGGTCTGAGAATTCCATTAGCTAAGATTTTGTGATATGGAAAGATATCATTGTGCAAGAGAATTTATGTGTGTTAATGTCAGGAAGAATAATGTCTTATTTGCCCTTTCTCTTATTTTATTACTCGGATTACACAAACATTGTAATGATTTAATATAAAAGAGAAGAAACTATAAGATCACTGCCCAAAGATGAAACTTTCATTTTTACCAATAGTAAGTTTTCACTGTTGGCCTTAATTAATTGACAGATACCTTCTGTTTTTTTACATCACTGGTGAAAGAAATAGAAATGATAGAAACTTGTATGCATTTTGTCTTTCATAAAGTTGTGATTCATGAAGAATGCCTTTCTTACAAAAAGCTGGTTTCAATGTCTACAACTACAGCCCTGCTACAAGGATGTACTTATACCTTGCAACACCATCATTTATGTGTCTACTCAGAAGTAAGCCTCAATGAGTTATGATGTAATTATTCCAGATAAAAATGTATAGCATTACAGCTTACAAGAAAGTCACCACAGATATATTGTACATCAAATTCTTGGGCACTTGTAAAAATAGATATTTGTTGTAGAGTGAAATATGACACACAGCTGATGAAATCTGACCATGTTTAAAATTGGGATCAATTACTAAATGTCTGTGGAATAGTAAGAATGATATATGATCTATTCCTGGCATTTTTCTTAGCATATATGTGAATGTGTAGTATAGTATATAGTGTATATAGTATATAGCAGAATAGCAGAATAGAGCATATAGTGTATCTATGTGTGTGTGTGTGTATGTGTATACACACATATATACATACATACACTAATTGTATATTACTTGCAGAAGACATCATTTAAGCAACCTGTACTATCTATAATAAACAAGTTTCCTCAACATAACACATGCAATTTACAAAAATGACAAGCAAGGGTGGTACATTTCTCAATGTGAATGTGAGTTGACTGATCAGCCAGTCCTTAGTTTCTTGCAAATTAGGCATAAGAAAGCCAACAGTTTACATGTACTTTTAGAAGGGAACATTTTAATCCCATGATTCATGAAAGCAGGCAAGTAATAATTTAAGTACCATATGTAATGTATCCCTCAGAGTTGTCAGCTGATACCAGGGATACTTTCACTATTTGGGGGTTGCTGCCTTTGGCCACCTAATTGCTCTTAGAAAGGAAGAGGGGGTTGCTTGTATAACGACATGTATCGTCTTTGGCAGCGTCAAGCTGAAGCATCAGTCAGTCCATCTGGGTAAAATCACAAGCTGACTCCGATATTGCTAAATATTTATACTGTCAAATACACACAGACATCCAGATGAAAAGAGGCATTCATTAGGAATTCTCCAGCTTGTCAGTTTAAAGATGTAGATTAGAGCGAAACCTCCCACTATGGTACTGAGAGCTCAGGAAAAGTCTATATTTAGCCCTTCTAAGCAATAAATATCATCATATTGCCTCATTTAGGTAAATAGAGAATAAATATTGTCAAGATGGTCCTAGAGATAATGTAAACAGATCCCTGTTCAGAGTCTGTGTTACCAGGGTAAGTTCCAGGAGATTGAAATGCTGATGATGCTTTCTGGTTTAACCCTTTTCTGCTAATCACAGCCCCCTCCCCTTTTTGAGAGAGCAGACAGATTTTGTTCTCAACAGATCAGGGCAATAGGAGTGAAGAAAAGCATGTGTGTGCGCGTGTGTGCATGCATGCATGTATTTTAAGTGAGTTGATTTTGTGCTATAAGTGAATTACTGCATTATGCTAATTAGTGGTTTGCCTTTAATATTTTTTTGGCATCGCTACAGGCTGCTGCTGGTTGGAAAATAAAGATATCTATAGCAACACTGCAGTTCATTCTGCAGCTTAACATGGAAACTGACAAAGGCCATCAATCAAAGGAGAACATTATAGCTCTCAGATTAAGACATGATTTCAACATTCTACCAAGTTAAAGTATATACTGGAATATATTTTATTAGCCATCTTTTCCCTATTATTATATGAACACTTTTGTAGGAAAGTATTTGCTGTCCCTTTGAATATAAACAACAACAACTTTAAATTCATAAAAGTATTTTAATATTTGAAAGGCCATATTTTAATTCATAAGAGTGAGTCCACTAGGGAACTAGTTTTATGAATCTGGGCTGTGTTGCACACATGGTCGTTCGCACGAATAATGTTTATACAGGCATACATAGACAGCACACATTGCCCACTAGGAAAAGGATAGCTAATATGGAGGAATTAGTTGATATACTAGGTGATTTTGTTTAGATTAATAATTAACATCTCACTTTATAACTAAATATCCATAATTAATCAGCAAATCATAATGTGAAGACTAATTAAGTTCCAACTCAAATCTTAACTGAAAATCCATATCACTATCCAGCATCATTAATTACTCTAGTAATCAAAGTTATCCCTCCTGGGATTTGACATAAAGCTTTGTAGGTTTATAAACTAAGCTATTATCTGAACAATATTTTGAAAGTAGTTTTAAATCCCATTAGAGATAACTGAAGTGTTGTATTTGATATTTAAACAAGTTTCAAGGGTATTCAAATATACTTCCCCTCCCTGCTGTGGTTTTCTCACAATTTTAGTTATCAGTGTAGAAATTATAAAGAATTATGATAGCATATAATGATTGTAAAAAGGCCAAAGACAATGAAAAAACAGATTTTGGATTGTTTTAAACAAAAAATACAGAACAACTTGGTCAGTGCTAAATTATAATAGAAGATACAAAAAAGAAAACATATTTTTAAAAAATCCATGTGAAACAAAATTATTTAAAGTAGCAAGAACATCACAGATGTGGCATGTGAAATGCATTCACTTTAATTTTGAAACATCTTGGTAAGTATGAAAGATTTTGGTATCATTAGCACAGACTTGGATCTTGGATCATAAGCACAGATCTTGGATTGCTTTTCATTAAAATGTGAAGGGTTAAAAAGGTATTTTTCAATTAGTTTTAGCATCAGAACTTCTAAGAACACATCATCTGATACAGTTCCTCTGCGTGACAGCTGTAAAATTCCAAACAATTTTTACTGTCAAGAAACTCTTGGCTAATAGAGGCTGTTAACTTAAGCATATATCTGGGGTTATTGGGTGGCAATCAAAAACTCACAGGACTTCAGCTAATGGGTTATGATCTGAAACTGTTTCTAATAGCCAGCTAGACAGATCTTAATATGAAGATTTCTATAATTTTGTTGTCAGCTTGTGAAGTACTCCAGTGCTAATTATTTGGCACAATTATGTTTTCCTAATAACAAAAGAGGTAGTAGTTTAGAGTAGAGGTTTACCTTTGGATCTTTAAACAATAATTTAAATGTTAAGAAATAACATTTTCTTTTCTTCCTCCTCCGCGGAACTCTAATTATTGAAGATGCTTATCTTTCCACTTTATTTCTTCAACTTCTTTTAAGTTTGTTCAGTGTGTCAGTTTACAGTGATGAATGAACTAACATTTTCTTGGTCTAAGGTTTATGCCCAATACCTCCCATAGACTCGCTTACTTCATTTGGTTATTCAAAAGCCATAATTAGTGTAGTAATTAACATGTGAATTCTTCAAAGGGAGACTGCTGGAATCATGGGACATTGCCCCTCATTCTTGCTGATGTATGGATGATAAGAGGCTTAGGTTGAGGTGACAACAGGATTTGGATTATGGCACATTAACTGAGCTGCAGGGAAATTCAGATAGGCCCTTGGTCCACAGAGCCTTTCTTTTTGAGGGGAAAAAAAAGTAATTATCCACACTGTTTTTATAATGCATCTAGGTGTTATCCAGCATTTGCAGCTGTCAAATCATTTGTTTTAAAACGCCTTTTTATAACTTAACTTTTGAGTTTTGCACATTATTTCTTAACCAATTACAGAGCCAAGGTGCCAAGATGTTAAAAAAAAAAATAATCTCCAGAACCATAACACAGAGAAGGGGAGAAGAGTGCGGGGAGGCAGAAATAGAGAAAATAAAGGCAGTGTCATTGTGACAATTGATTTTAGACAATTTGATGGCAATTTTTGAGTTGATGTGGTTTAGAATCTTAAAATTGCAGATATAAAGAAAAGCCCCATTCTTGTTAAATTCCCTTGAGGATTGGGGTTTTGTGTGTGTGTGTGCGTGTGTACATTCCACTTTTCAAATAAGATGAATTTGTGGCATTTTTCAAGTCAGAGCAAGTGAGTTATGCATATGAAAATGAATTTTGTTGATGTCCTTTGATATGCCTGTAGCTTATGACTATAGTAATATGAATTGAAACACTAGTTCTATCTGTATTATCTTAACAAGCCTTTTAAGTTCCTATAATTAGTGGATCTTCTTTTTAAATCTGGAACCCATCCCCCACTCCCAAAAAGGACACTGAAGAATTTTTCCAGGATTAGGCAAATGGTTTGTGGGACATACATTTATCTGTATATTATGCCCATGAGGCCATTTGAGAAATCCCTGAAGTTCTTTTCACCCTTTTGTCCCTCCCATTAGTGAGAAAGCAGCTGTACAGTATCTATTCAAGGCAGGTGACCTTATGCCAGTCCCATCCTATACACTGTGCTTCTTTTTTTTTTTTAAGGCTTCTGGAAGGAAGGGTGAAGAAATAAGTGCCTTAATCTGTAACTTTCTATATCATGAAGACTTTTTAGTGTTAATTATCACCAAAGATAACCTGTCTCCCAGGTCCTAACGCCAGTTGAAATATTGTAGGAATGGTAGTGTGCAGATATTTAAATGCATGTAGATTTGGTTGTGTTATAAAAATCCAGAAGCTGCAAATACTTCCATGCTGAATTGTACGGGTACATAATAATAAATATGTACAAAGGTTATTATATTTATAACTGAACCATTCAGCAGTATTAATCGACAGGAAATGTTATACATGAGTATATAGGAGGTAGAGGTCAAATCCTAGTGTGAAGTTGCGATTTGTGTCTAACTAGAATTTGGAACTCTCCTCCCTCTCCCAATGCAGACTGACTGAGAGTTTGTTTCTGGTTGATGTAGCAGAAGATAATTGAGCAATTACACTCAACACAAGGTGTGGTTATCACAGGATAATCACACTACTGTGCCTTATGAGTTATTCATACAGGTGCTTAGAAGTGTTTATCTTCTATTCTTTAAAGTGATGCTTTATGCCATTCAGGATAAAGGACTTTCAATACTGTCCTTTGAAATCCTATAATAGGTGCAATTAGTACATATTTTAAACTATGGAGTAATCACATTAATCCTTCCTTATCAATATGCAGGCTTTCAGAAGCATTGATAGTATGATTCTAATTTATGAATAACAGTTCTGAATTCACCTCATAATTCACAGGTGTGACCTCACTGAACGTTGTAATTAATGGGTGTTATGTCATCTCCAGCAGTTATGAGATTTTTCAGAGTTTTTAATTGCTTTCAGTGGAAGCCATTTGAGCAATGCTGTGAATACAATTGTCTTCTGGGAGTTGTATAATCAGAATGGATTCAGTCCCACACATTTTCACACATAATCTTACTGTAATTTTGTGGCTAAGATCACAGTTGTGATGATCCATTTCATGAACTAACCCATGACCTTATGCATTTCTCAGTCCTGCCAATTACCCCCTCTCTGTTCAAATGATACCGTACAAACACTAAGTAGCATTAAAGGAATGTGGAAGCATTTTCAAATTGTCAAAGTAGAAATAAAGCATACAAAATGGGATGTTTTAGGAATAAATGAATTTTCATGTATATACAAAGGAATGGAGTGGTGATGATACTCAAAAAGAACATCACTAAGTATGTATAGCCCAATAATAAAATTATCATATCTAAGAAAACTAATAGAATCCACTAAAAATCAGTGTTATAGAGTGAGTGCACCTACTATAGGTAGTCCCCGGGTTAAGAACGCCTGGTTTACAGATGACCCATAGTTAAGAACGGAGCCTACTGTAGCAAAATTCAAGTTAAATACACAATGATTCAAGTTTATTACACCATACTGCTTATACACTATTATACAATAATACTGTTCTGGCTCACATACAAATTTGACTTAAGGACAGACCTTGGGAACAGAACCCGTTCTTCAACTAGGATCTACCTGTATAGGGAGAATGGAAGAAGATAGTGAGAAATTCTGAGGCAAATTGCAAGAGGTGCTAGACAAAATTTCAAGAAAGTACATAGTACTAATAATAGATGATTCAGTGCAAAAGTTGGAGAAATTGAGGAACTTACAATCAATACAATTAAACTTAGACTAAGTTTAACCCACCATGGTTCTGCAATCTGCACCTGGAAATGTGTTTAAATCAATCCATATCTTTCAATGATTGTAAGTTCCTCAATTTCTCCAGTTTTATTTGTTGGTTAGTTTTATATCCCACCTTTTTTCCAGGAATGTAAGGCAACTTAATGGCACTCCCATGTTGATTGATTAATGTAATCAGTGTACATGACTGCCCAACTTAGAGGCTAACATGACATTAGAACAAAAAAAATATCAACGAATAAGACAGTCCCACCAGACAAAACTGTTTTATGGAAAAGACCTGGAGCATGCCCACCTTGTCAGATCTCATGGGATGAACTAAATCAGTTGGAGATAGGTGGCCCCAAACCTCGTGTCACTTCCAATTTTATCTCTACAACTAGGTAGGTTGTGAGATAAGTTGGGCTGAGAGATAATAAAATAATTAGCCCAAAGTTAGTTTTGAAGGCTGAAGTGAATTTGAGTATGAGTCTCTCTGGTCTTGATCCATGCCTTTATCCCTACATCACATTGGTGTGAGCCAACAGGATATGACCTGGAGAAAATACAGTCAGAATTATGAAAGGAACAGATTCAGCATGCTTAATTTATGTTCTAAAGAACAAGGAGTGATGGAAAGAGATAGGAGAACTATATATTATTGATTACAGCAAGGCCTGTGACTATATAAATCATGTTAGAATATAGACCATATTAAGGTTAATAGGAGTGCCAGAATACCTGATTATTCTTCTGAGGAATCTTTACAGTGAACAAGAAGCATCTATCCCCATAGTTTGTTCATCCATTCATTTATATACTGTATATTATAAAAAAGATAGGGTAGGAAGAAATGATAGCTGGCATAAAAACTGGAGGTAAAAATACTAAACCTGAGGTATGCAGATGACATCATTTTGTTAACAAAAAGTAAAGAAAATCTAGAAGACTTCACTATAAAAATAAAAACAAAATGAAAAAGCTGAGTTAATATTTATAGGATAATGTCAGTATGTATGCTGAAGGAGGCAGACAGTAGTCTTTTCATAGGCACAAGAATAGGTAAAGATAGACCGTGTTGGAGAAGACAAAATTAATCCTTGGGAAGAAGGGGAGGCCTGCCAATAACAAAGATTAGTACAATTAAAGTAATGGGGTTTCCAGGAGTGTGGGGGGGGGAGGTATTTGATTGATTGATTGATTGATTGATTGATTGATAAGGCTGCCCAACTCAAACAGTATGACTATGGGTGGTATACAGCATAAACACACAATAATGATAATAATTATAACAACAAAAATAACAATAAAAACTAACAGTAAACAGCCTATATAAATACAGAAGCTAAAATGTAAAATGGTAGCCAAGCACAGAACAAAGCAAACCTCAGAAGGATGGGACTCCCACTCAACCAGCCCCTAATGCCTGGGTGAAGAGCCAGGTCATAAGGCCTTTCCTAAAGGCAAGGAGAGTTGGGCCTGTCGTATATCGAGGGTGGGGAGATAGTTCTAGAGAGCAGGGGCAACCACCAAAAAGGCACACTTCCTAGGTCCCATAAGATGACAAGACTTAAAAGAAGAAACCTGGAACATGCCCTGTCTGTGGGAACATGTGGGGTATGCAGATGTTATAATGTATTGCTTAAAAGCCAAACAATGAGGAAGAGTAAATAAAAAAAAGTATGGATTTGGAGATGATCACTAGTTCTGTGACCTGCAATAAGAACCAATGTATCAGTCACTGACTAGACCAAATAAAAATTGGCTGCTACCTTGAGGTGATAATGAGCAAGCAAAAACACACATAGTGATTATGTGATTTAAGCAGATGATAAACTAGGAAAAAATGTTTTCTGCTAGGCATAGTTGAGGGAAGTAGAAGGAGAACATTAACATCCAGATGAATGGATGGGATTAAGGAAATTGCTGGAGTGTACTTGGAAGAGTATGATTTCTTTTTCTGGAAACAGATTGTTATAGTCACACTATACATATCACTAGGAGTAGAACATGACTCAACAACTAAGTATTAAAGAATAATTATTATATTTGAGGTAGACTGCTAAAGTGTATTATCACAGCATAGTGGAAAGGTGACTGAGAGATACTGTCTTATGACCAATAGACATATACCTTTATTAGTCCTAGAAGATAGTGCCTCTGAGTAGTATATTATACTTTTATTTTGGTACTAGGCAACTCCTTGAGACTACAGCCTTCTAGGTGAGGCTGTATATCTTCAAGGTAAAAAATGACTTAATCTTTAAGAGTTTTTTTTAATGTTGTAGAGTCAACAATAATTTAATTACCTGTTTTGTATCAAATAAAATAAATTACAGATTAGTAATTAATTAATAATGAGCACAACAGGTTTAAAAAGCACTTAAAGAATAATTTCTGAAATTGCAAATTGTTGACCACAACCTTCTGCATGCTCTTGAACAGACAGTGCCCAGTAATAGTTGAGGAAGACTGTTTCATTACTGTGACTATCAGTTTCTAGATCTTGATAAAAGCCTTAAACACAATAGCTGAATTAATAAGGCTGAAATCTTAAACAGACTTGAGCAAGCCTTGATGAACTTTCTTGGATGTACTTCTGAAGAAAACTGCATAGGATTTGAGGATTTGGGGAACTTATTGTATATAAAGGAAATAAAATTAAAGCTGCTGATTCAGATAATTTTGGGCACAGAAACAACAAACATTTTTTACAAGGGATAAATAATTTTAAACATTTGACAACATCAAATAGACCATAAATTAACTAATAATCTCAGCTATTTAAGAAAATAACTTAGGTTTTAGCAGATATGGTAGAATGATTATATTAAAAGGCACAGATTACTGTCTGAAAAGAAATGTGTAGTTTTAATCATCTGAACCCCAATCTTTGCCCCATCTCACTGTTTATTGCTCAGAAAACATGTATTCCTAGCTAAATTGGCACCAAATTGGGGTGATCATGAAAATGCTGCCTCCTCTTTAAATCATCTTTTGTTATAACACTTCTCTTCTTCCCTTTGGGGGTGGGGGAACACAAATAAAATATAGTATGTAAACCAATTATTCAGCCAAATTACTTTGATCAGTGGGGACTGACAATTAGTGTTGCAGCATCTCAACACTGAAATCCACACAATAGAGTGGTCTGATATATTCTGCACTGTGAATTAAATGAACATAGTGAATTTATTTTACACAGCAAGGACAGTGTGTGAGAGAGTGTGAGGGAGACTGGATGAATAAAATCAGCTTTGTTCAATTGTTTTCTTAATTCAATTCAGCATGTTAGAAGTTAATTGTCTCGTTTTTTTTAATTGATAGTTAATGTATTATGACAGCTCTCTTGACAGAGCTCTAGATGACTAATGTCAGCACTGAGAAAATATTCACAGGGGAACCTGCTGATCAGTTAATCAATGGGTCTTAGAAATTTACCATCCCAACAGCCACCGTTTGGATTACCAATAAAAGTAGATCGAGACCATTTCAGGTAGTTCTAGCGTTGTGCACCCCTAATCCTTTGCATTTTCCCTCCCCAACAAAAACACGCTGAAGAACAAAACATATGGCATGTACAAATCAGAGGCACATGACTGGGTTTATTCCCCAAGCTTGTGCACATCATCCCCACTTTCATGAAATGGCTGTGAACTACAAGAGCATTCTGGGTATTGTCATGCAAATGAGAGCACCAAGCACACCACTTTGCTTTAAAATTGCTCTGCCATGACAATTAGCTTTTAAAACAGAAATAGATGTTGTCTAGCTTCTGTGTGTGACCAGTTTTCAGCTAGGATATGGAGAAGAGAGAGGAACCTGCATGTAACACCCTGATTCAACTTTTCAGTGTTCAGGTTGTCAGAGGACAATAAGCTCCTGCATGAAAGAGTTACCTCTGCTTATTCTTTGCAGCCTACAAATCCAAGGTGCTTGTCATATCAGTATACATTAGCTTTATCTTTGTCCAGCGCTGGAATTTCTTGTTGAAAAAACAAATTGGAGAATTGGAGAGGGCCATTTAGACCACTGAGTCAACCAACTCCCAGCTCACTGAAGGAATCTGAATTAAGCTTTCCTGAGAAATTTCCTGAGAAATGTGTCTGAACACAGTCAGTGAGGTGGAGTTCACCACTTCTTTGAGTAATGGTGCTTACCATGAGGCAGTTGTTTCCTTGAACATTCAGTCAAGAATCTACCCTGCTGTAGCTTATATATATCTATTATACTATAAACTGCATTCTGGCATAATAGAAAACAAATCTTGCTTTTTTTCTATGTAGCATCCTTTAAGGCAGGAGTTTTCAAACGTTTTCAGGCTGCAGAACTTGCTAGTTTGTTTGTTTTTTCTTAATCCCTATACTCCTGATGAAGAGACAAAGCTCTAGTGATAGAAAATTGGCTGAGTTCAAGTGAGCTGTTTTCTTTTGCCCTTAGTCTCTCATGGAACCCTAAGGTTCCATGCATAACAGTTTGAACAACCCTGCTTTAAGGTACTTAGAGAGAACTATCATATTCCTTTTCTCAAGGGTAAACATTTTCAGTTATTTCTATGTATTTTCATAGGACTTAATTTTTAAAATATTGACTTCCAAATCTGTTCCAGTTTGTCTGAAATGAATCCTTCTTTAGTGCCCCAAACCAGACATAATACTCAAATTGGGAGCCTGATCAATGCAAAATAAAGTAGGACTAATACTTTCTATGATTTAAAAACTATACTTCCTTTAATGCAGCTTAAACTTGCATTTCTTTTTCTTGCAGCCATATTACACTGCTGACTCATATTCAGTTCACAATCAATTCATAGATTTTTTAAAAAAATTGGTACGATTGTCAGTTTCTATTATTTCTCATCCTATAGCTATGCATTGGATTTTTGTTTTCTAAGTGCATAACTTTGCATTTTTCTCTGTTAAATTTCATTCTCTAACCTATCAAAATCATTTTGAATTTTATTTTTATCTTCTGGAATATTAACTATCCTACCCAATTTTGTGTAATCTGCAGATTTGATAAGCATTCCTTCTATCCTCTCATCCAAGTCATTAATCAAAATGTTGAAAAGTGCACGACCCAGGCCTGAACTTTGTGGGACCACTAGAAAACCTCAATTTAGTTTGATGAGGAACCAATGATAAGTACTCTGTATGATTGCCTTCTTCTGCCATCTTTTTTTTCCCTCTTCTTCTCAGTGGAATTGTTTATAAATTAAGGCTAAGGGAAGAGAAAATAGAACTATTGTGTATTAACTATTGTGTAGTCTGGCTTCTCATTCTGTGCAACCTTTCACATAGTATCCATTTAGTTGCAGACTTGCTGAAAATACTGGCTGAGCCTGGGGAAACTTTGAACTGTTTCACAACCATAAGGCCTAACGTTTTTCTCAGACTTGTTTTCTAGAACACAGTATTTTAGAAGAAGAGAAGGCCATTATATACACTGGACATTTTGCTGAGATCCTTTGCCAACATTTTGATGTTCCCTGCCCCAAAGGTTTCTACTTCTGAAACACCAAGCACTTGTTCTCCCTAGCTCTTTGAAGGTGTTATATAATGAATTCCTTCTTATTCAAAAGGAATGTATGAGCTTATCTTTCTGCACTGATAACTGACTTCATGAGACTGAACTCTCTGCCACCAACAAATTTAGACCATTCCGTGGTCAACATGATAGTTCAACTCTCCCGCTGCTAAGGAATCTATGCAACTGCAGATAGCCCATCTGGATGTGGCCCAAACTGACTCACCATTGTCAAATAAGATGCTTTGCAGAGAGCTCTGTATTTCTTGCAGATATGTGCCACACCTTATTCAATTACTCACAATCAAGTTAGGAACCAGCCAAGCATGAAGCAGCTGTCATTTGGGGGAGTACTAGAAAGAACACTCTTAGTGCTTGTATCCTCTCAAGGACCTTGCCATTGTCTGCAACTATTTGTACACTTGAATCTGTTCAAAGCAAGGACCTCTCCATTTGATTATGTAAGTTTAAATAATTCAAATTATACACTGAACCTCTTTAGGTACCATTATTGCTGAAAAATAGACTTGATGGACATAACCAAAGGGATTAGGCACATATGATCTCTCCTCATTGTAATAAAATCCTTAGCAATCATTAGATAAATCCTTTGTATTTAAGAGGTAACACAATATTAGGAAGAGAAAGGGGGTTAGAGAAGGGAACCCAAGTTCAGAAAAGCCAAATTAAGACTGACATGGTTCAAAACTAGTCCAGCTTGCTGCTTTCATCTTAATCCTTCCCTGGCTTCCAGTTCCTCTCACTCTGATTTTCCCATTTATCTTGCAAAGAAGAATGAGAGAGAAACCAGCATCAGGGAAGACTGGGAACAGTAGAGGTCACCTTCAGCCTTGAAGTGTCAAAATGGGCTTGCTTGTCCCTGATAAATGCCCTTTATCTGCTTCTAGATAATGGTTTTCCTTTTATTTAAAACCTTTACAATTCCTACATTTATAAAATGTGTGTGTTTATGTGTGCACGCATGAACAGTGGAAATGCAAGGAAATATACTGTCAGTGCTGGGATACCATAAACTGGTAGTCTGTTTAGCACTGTATTTCAAAGTTGTATGCCTAAGCCAAATTTCCAGAACAAAAAATAAGGAGGTGGGGGGAGGGAGCAGCCTCAAGTGAGGGGAAGCAATACATAAATATTAAGCTTAGAGCCTCTTTTACCTGCACTAAACTCAGCAACATTTAAACTGAGTGTTTTAGTGGATCTTGAAATTAAATTGTATGGACATGCTTCCTTCTCTTGCAACTATTGGATTTGTGTGAATTTCTTTGTGAGACTTACAAAAAAACCTGAACATCCTGTCTTTTCTTTTCTGGCTTTGAGGATTCATCTGAAACAAATGCATATCTATCTAGAGATTTCACTGTAGCCAGCTATTTTTCCTCTATGCTTTTGAAGATTATATAATGTGATTTATAATTTTAAGCCTTTAGGATTGCATAGGCTAAAAAATCCAAATAGGGATAAGCTGCTATTGACAATTTATTAACTAATATGAGTCTTTCTATGAGGAGAGAAATTTTCCAGGATAGGCCTTTAAGTCTGATCCAATCCAGGAGAAATGTTTTTTACATACTTGTTTACAGCCTAAATGTATGGATTATCAGTTTCATTTACATACAGCAAATACTTTTGTCCGTTAAAAGAAGGGGGATTCCTTTCTTTTAGTTTGCAAACTGCCAAGAAAGACGGCAGCTACATCTAGAAAATGGTATTTTTGCTGAAGGCTTTTGTGCTACTTATGATGTCATCTAATTAAAAATGAAAATGTGTCATTGGAATGAAAGAACAAGAGAAATCTATACAGCATAGTGTTTAACTAGAATTCTAGGCAACCAGTTGATCAAATGGAGCATACTAAAATTTGGGGTATTCATAGACCTACTTGGCAGTCCCTTGCCCTCTTGCACTTCAGCCTGTAGCTTCCTTTGTCTATAAGCATGATGCCAAGTGACAGTAGCTGAAGTTTCCTAAAAAGGAAGCATGCGGTATGACAGATCCATCTGTGGCTGGCTGCCTTCTGAAACAAAAATGCCCAATTCTGTCATTACTGCCTTTTGTTTCTGCACAATACTTTCCGTGTGACTGTTTTGTGAATGCTTGCTAGTAGCGTCCATAAGCTACAATTTATCTCACTTCTTGCCTTATTGTGCCCCTTGTCCCCAGTTATCATACTGGCTTCCTTCCCAATCCATGCTCCTTTCTTGTTTTCTGTTAAACCTACAAATGCTTCTAGCAGTCTTTCAAGTTAAGGACTGCTGTTCTGAAATACGCTATATGGATTACAGATCAAAACAGACTGCACTGAAACATCTCATCTGCTAAAATAACATAAGGGGGTGGTGGGGGGCTTGGCTTATGTTGACTTCAGAAATCCATAAACCTGTAATCATATTATTACATTGGTGTCACTTTCTATCATTTCCATGAGTGGGTGGTATTCCCTGCTTAATGTGCAATGTTTGCATTTGATGAACTAACAAGTTTACATATGGTTTATTTAAATGCTTTAGAAATCTACATTTACATTTATCAGGAATAAGATTATTTGAAATCATACAGATTCTAAGTACATTTCAGTAAAATACATTTGAGCTGAAGTGGCTAGGATCAACCCATATGGATCTACAGATCTTCAATGTAATTTCTGTGGTTTTTAAGGGAGACAAAAGGAACAGTGATTCTTGGTAGTTTTGGTGAGCAATTGTGAGAGAATCAAGATCCAAGTTTTTCATTCCGAGGATAAGTCTATGAATATAAAGAATGGGGAGAAGAAAAAGAATAGCAAGAGGGTTGCTCTAAAAGTATTTCTGAAAAAGAAAGCCCACCTATCCTAGTCTGTGCTTTAAGGTTAGGAACTACACCTTAAATTCTGCCTGGGAGTTTACATACCCACTAGCTCAGGTGTATCCATTTCACAGTGAAGTTCAGCTTATGTGACCAGCCATATTCTGTGTGGTTTATGGTGGCAGCAATATTAATACACCACAAGACCTTCTTCTTAAAGCAATTGTGGAAGGGAAAAATAGAGGAGAAAGACTTTTCTCAGCAGGCAGTACCTTTGATTTCAGTTTTCTGGAGGCTGCTTTAGTGGGTAAGGGATATGCTGTCCTTTCAAAACCAGTTGGAATGTCTGGTATGGGGTCTGAAATATCACAAGCAGCCCCTCATTTTATGTACATACATAAGCTAGAAACAGTTGAGTGGTGTTGTGTAACCTCTGCTCATTATATTGAATAGAAATGATAAATCAGCTTTGTTTGATCAACTGTATTATTTGTGAGATATTGATTTGCTTAGAGAGTGCATTTAAGGATTAAAATGGTATAGGACCAAAAAAAAAAAAAAAATGATTTCAGTTTCTGTGATTACAGTCCCAATTATAGGGAAGTCCCATACCATAATGGAAAAGGATTTTTTCCCCCCTAGAGCAAAATAGCATGATGCAATGCACTAACCTGATTAATATCCATGACTATAAGAAACAGAGACTAAGTATCAATGCTTTAGAGCAACTGTTTATGTAGATAAAAAGGAGAAGAAGGGTACTGATATATTCAGGTTTGATCGACAAAACATACAGCCATGCAGAATGTACTGAAAAGTAAAGTCATAAAAAAGTCTTTCACCTACTATGGCATTAAATACATACTAAAATAGTATGTTTGGTCTAGTGGTTAAGGCACCAGGCTAGAAAGATGGAGACTGTGAGTTCTAGTGCCGCCTTAGGCATGAAAGCTGGCTGGGTGACTTTGGGCCAGTCACTTTCTCTCAGCCCAACTCACCTCACAGGGCTGTTGTTGTGGGGAAAATAAGAGGAGGAAGGAGTATTAGGTATGTTCGCCACCTTGAGTTATTTATAAAAATAATAAAGGCAGAATAAAAAAATCTAAAAAAAAGGAAAAAATCCTTTAGCAAATAGAACCTAAACATCACATTCTCATTTGAGGCCTATAGAGTAGATTGAATAGTTGGGCTGCCTGTGTCCTCCATTTCTGTGTCTGATGCATTTTTTTAAAGGATTGATAGATTTAATAACATCAGGACTATTAGGAGGACCTTATTACCAAAAGAAGTTAATTCTGAACTTTTTGAAAACAGCATTATTTGGTGACTGTGTATCCTCCACCAACAATATTGTTAGATATTTTACCTAGATTTCTGACAGAAGATCTTCATATATGTTCATATAGTTCTTTCTTCTGCAGCCGCTTTTTGTTGAATTCAAGCACGAATAGAATGAAGAGAACTAACACAGAGAAGTCAAAATAATTCAACAAGCAGTAGCATACTGCAAACGACAACACATTTAAAAAATTGTTTGAGATAAAATATCTGTTGTTTAGTTGTGTTCAACTGGAAACCCTGTTATCTCCAGTTAAAATTTCTAAGACATCGAGCACAGTCGAAATAAATTGCTAAATAGTGTTGAGCATATGTCAGTGTTAACGAATGTGTTTAAGCACCACATTTCATAGACTGGCAGTGAAAAGATGTGACAAATTGGCTATCCTTTTTTTCATTTGATTGGCAGCTATTCCTAATGCTTTGTCAAGGAGCAAAGCACTGCAGCAAAGCCCATGTTACTGGGCAACTTAGTCCAGAACACACTGTTGACAAAAGTTAATCACGGGGCCATTGAAGTAAACGTGCTGTTTTTCAGGATAAAGTCAGGTATCAATTTACTTTTTCAGGTTGTTTCACAAATGCAGATAATAAATTCATAGCTTGATGAATATTGGTTTGTTTGTGGAAATGTGCATACCACTACTATCAAAACTGTTCTGGGTTGTTTACAGAATAATCAGATAAAATATAATATATAGCACAACTGCTATCCCAACACAATAATCTTCTTTTAAAAAAAACCAAGGACCAGACCCTTTCACCAACCTGGCTGTTACTTTCTGTACATTGGAGTCATCTTCAAAGACTGTGTTGCAGTAGTGTAAGTATCCACTGATAAGGACATGAGTCGCTGTCTGCAGGGCTTCATACATATATGAACTTATGTAATGACCACTCATGCTGGGGATATCCAACAGTGATATTTGCAAGACATTTGTTCTAGTTTTAATATCTGTTAATCTGGGCTCGTTTTCTCTCATTACAAAGGCAACTTCTCAGGACCATTTCACAACCTGATATTAATTAGAGGTCTCCCTTACTCACTAGAAAGTATATCTATATCTTTTCTGCAAAGGGAACAGAAATATTGCATTTTTAAAAATATTTCAGACTTAATTTCAGTGATTGGTCAGTCTTCCACATTTTTCCTAATTCTTTGAATTAAATCCATAATTAGGAATATTACAAAATCATTATTTGGTTTGAAGATTTATTTTATCACATGAACTTTCTACATGATTTATAGCCATTCCAGGGACATTATAAAAATATATAGGAGAAGGGAAAGTGTAAACTGATAATAAGGAGCCATTACAGTACTGACTTACATTTTTTTAAACAGGTGTCCTTGAACATTATTACTTGATTTTTAGTGTAAAAAAAGTGTTCTTTTTACTAATCAAAGTAATCACCACTCAGATTTTCATTATTATTATATGGTTCTTTAGGCTACTCCATGAAATTTTGCCATCTCAGGTAACTGAACTACATCTTCTGAAAGATACTCCCACAATCATAAAAGAATAAAAGTCTTGTATAATATGTCTTTTCAGTTTTACTTTTCTAAAAAATCTTTGTGCTCAGTCTAAGCATGCATTATAGCTGCAGAAAACCAGAAAATATGCTTGGTCATATATTTTTTATTTATTTATTCTACATCACATTTATATAGCCGCTCATCTCACACAAAGTAATTCTGGGCAGCATACAACAATTAAAATAAAATAACAAGTGAATAAAAACAGGCATTATAAAAAACTTAAAAAGTTATTATTAGAATGAAAACATTATCACACATTTTAAAAAATAGATTTTGAAATATACAAACCCCACGGAAATTAATAATTAATTTTTAATTAATGTTGGGGAAATATGTGAATCATGTTTCAGTTTAGACTACTCCAGTGCTTTCTTATAAAACCAGCTTTGAGGACTCTCAGATAATTTCAGATTGTTCAGAATTAGGCAACCTGCTTATTCTTAAGAATCAGCAGAATGAATACTAATACTCATGATAAAGGGAATTTCTGGACAGTGGACCCAAAATAAAAAGAATTTCTGGAAGTACTAGTTGTGATCACTAATTCCTTGAACAACACAGGTCCAGAATATTCTGAACAACTTTTTTCTCAGATGAATCTATCTGTGCAGTAGGTAATTAAACAGGCCATTGTATGTTTATACACATGCACATATGTACAACCTCGATCTTATTTTTAAGAAGCCAACTGGCAAGTACAGACAACAAAAGATGTTTAGTGATGATGCCTTTGTTCAGAAATTGCATTCCCAGAATGCAACAAGTTCAACAAGTTCACTCAGTGCTGGCTACTTAGAAGTTTCTTGATCTCTTAATGCCCTTTGATACCACTGATCATGGTATCTTTGAGAACTAGTTCAGAGGGTTGGGAGTGGAAAGCATGGTGCTGCAATGGTTCTCCTTCCTTCAGGAATGGTTCTAGGCAGTGTTGATGGGGAGGAGAGACTTAGCCCTCAGCCCTTACTTTATGGGGTACCTCAGGACTTGATTCTCTCCTAGCTCCTGTTAACATCTATATGAAATTGCTGGATGAGGTCATCCATCAGCATGGGATTAGGTATCATAGTATGCTGATGGCACCCAGTTATACATCTCAACCCTGGCTGGCAAAGTGATGCCATTGAAGTTTTGTCTCAGTATTTGGAGGCTGTGGGGTCTGTATAGGTAGCTCAACCTCAACCTTAGCAAGACCAAGTGGCTGTGGAATGTGGGGCCACCTGGATCCTGAAAGTTTCCATCTTTGGTACTGAATGGTGATTACACAGCCCCAGACAGATCCAGTGAGAAATTAGATTCAAGAATGTTTGCTGTCTTTGGCTCTAATTCTTCTGAAGGGGTCAGGCCTTTGCAAATTTACTAGTAGCAAGAAAGAGTTTTAAGTGCCCCATAGACATGACAGATTTAATAAGAATGTCGTGGCAATGTATACACCACATACAATATATTTTAATATTTATAGACAACATTTGCATTGTTTTACATGTACACAAACAGCTGCTGTCGTTTGGCTGTGAGCAGATGTTAGACCTCCAAAAGCATTGCTGATAATTAAAATACTAACAGTGTTTTACCCCAGCTGCAGGTTCTGTTTACTGTAAATCTGATTTTAATGGTGCCTCTGTGCAGTTGGTGAATACTGGTTTGTTTTCTACCAAACACAAGAAAGTGTCTGCAATGAAGATAAATGGTTATTTCCTATAATTTGCTCTGGAAAGATATGACAATACACTGTAACATGCTTCCATTTATAAACAAAGCATAGATATGACTAGCAAGTTATGACAGTAATCGTTTTTAGCACACTAACAAGAAAACATAAGAAGCCAAGTTAAACACAAAACTCCAAATTCTCAGTTGAATTACCCAAGAGAATACAATGCTATCTTGTGAACTATCTGCTAGTTGTCATTGTTCTTGATAGTATAAATTATTTTCATACCATCGTGTATGTATATGATTCTTCACAGAGTAACAGAGATTTAAAAAAAAATTGGCAAATATAATAAGGGCACAGTTTCTATCTGTGAACATAGAACATGCCACAGAGAAGTTGACAGAGGACTCATTAGGACTCTTTTCCTCCTTGATTAGACCCTAGCCAGGGGCATCTGCAGGGACTGTGAAAAATGTTGAGATGGTGGCCACCATGATGCAGTCAAAGTCCTGAGCCTCTTTCTGTGTGCACTGTGTGTATGATGCCTATAAAAAGGGAACAGGGCTTCTACTGCACAGTCATGGATGCCATCTTGACTTCTTTAACCGCACCATCCCTCCCCGCGGACAACCCTATCCTGAGCACACACACGTTGCAGTTAAAGCACAGAATCTAGGATCTTTGTGTATTCACTGATAGCTATCCCACCTCTTTTCAGGTATCTGCCTAAAACTAATTAAAGCTGCGAGTATATTTGCAAGGGTTTTATTTCATGAACATGGAAACCAAATGTATATCATGTTGTGACAAAGTTGTACTCCTTTTTTTCTTTGTTTACAACACACACATCAAATAGGGGAGCCTGGCTTCCAGTTTTATCTTGGAATTAATTTTTTCCCCCCCACTTTGGCAGTGCTGGCAATGTGTACCATCTTTTCAGTGTCCTAACACTACTTTATCAAACCCTAATTTTACCACAAAAAATCATTTTGAAATCTGTCTGTGTGTCTGTCCTTTCCTCTGACTGCAGGAATATCTGAGCTGGAAAGGAAGTTTAGTAGCGGTGCCATCAAGATGCTGTCTGTTTAAAGTCTGTTTCAAATATGAATTGTCTCTTTGAAGAGGCAAGTCATGTTATGCCAGGGTTAAAACTGATGTAATAGTAATGTAATATTTTGTACATTGCCTAGATTTGCTTGGGCAGTTGAGGCAGCTTATAAATAGAACAAACAACTAAGTAAGTGATAGCATGGGAACCGCTTTGTGGAGTTACTAGAAAAGCCTTCAAGTGGCTGCATACTTGCATTAAGACACGCAAAATAATAGAGCTAGTTTTGCTTGGCTTCCTCTCACAATTTCCTCAGAGTGAAATAAACACCTGCTGGCTAAAAGAGCTATCATAGGACACTGGAAGGAGAAATCTATACCAGATTTGCAGCAATGAATTGTTGATATGTGCTGTCTGCCAACATTTGAATTAATTGCTTTTTCAGCAAAGGGACAAGGAAGAAGACTTTTAATCAACATGGTCTAATTTTTAGAATAGTTCTGCTGATGACATTATTTTCCATGCCCTTTTTTTACTTTTTCCTTCTTTTTTATTACTAAAACCATTTTAAATATACATACTTTGTTCTGTTAATTAGTTTGGTGTAATAAAACGAAAAAGAATAAAATTAACCCCTTTGCTTTTTGTAAAGTTAGCATGATTGTTATTATCTCCCCACATAGTTCAGATTTTTAGCCTGTTTTAAAGCCATAAAAATGATATCTTATTCTTTGCCCTTGTTTTATGAACTAGTTAGAAAAAAATTATGCTTACCTTCTATCCAGATTGCTTTGGAAGAAGTTGGGGGACATTGGGAACTACGGTGGGAATAGTTCTTGTGATAAGAATTTTGGAGTAAAATTTCTAACTGCTTCCAGTTCATCTTACAGTATACACTCAGTAAGTGGTCTATAACTTCCCATAAAAACAGGCATAGTTAAAAATGATTAAAAAAATAACACATGGAATGTTACAGTCCTTTGGTATTCCTCTCACTCATCATCTAGCCACAGGGCAGGATTTCTATTTCATTACCACCAGTGGTGCTAGGCAACATATCAAATACCAGTTTTAGTCCCCTGATTTTCTTCTGGCCAAAGGCTTTACAAATGGAAGAGAGGGAGAAAAGGAAGATAACTGGCTTCTTTCTAGAATACTGGCAACTGAGTTTTGGGAACTTTTCATCAAAGGTAAATATCAACGCTGTTACTTCAATGGGTCAACTTATACTGCCTAAACATTATCTTCCATGAAACATTATTTAACATAGATAAGTTTAATAGTTATAATGAACATAAAATGGGGAAATAACCAGCAGGAATAATGTCCTTATGGTGCTCAACATATAAAATCTTTAACACCACCTATGTAGAAGAAAGGATAAATTCATCAAAACATGTTGTTTAAAAAAATCTGCATATATCATTCAACATTCTTTAGTCCTTTTCCTTGATTTTGTTTTGATCAGTAAGTTATACTTGGTCCAGGTGGATGTCTGTTAAAGTATAAAGGAAAAGCAAAAGTAGAGGTTTACGTGCAATATTGCGTTAACCCAGACTTTCCTGATACGTTATGCATTACTTTTGGAGACAAGTCTTTTTAATGCCATCTTTATCTGCTACACGATGCATGAAATCTACTTTCTGTTTTAGAACTGCAAATAACCCTTGACCCCTTTAGTGGAGACACAATGTGACCTTTCTATTGTCATCAGCTTTCATTCTCTTGAAAATTCTATGAATTTTTATTACAAGTTTTTTTAAGCCAAGCTGAGGCTTCAACAAATTACTTGACACAGATGAGATGAAGTTGTTGAAGTAGTGTTAGATAAGTTTTACAGCCAGCATGTGTGCTGCTGAACAGTACAAAGCCAGTGTCCTACAATGTCATACACCAGTAACTGCTGAGCCTACTATTGGATAAATACATCATTTTATGGAACATTGATTGTTCTATAAACCCAATGGAGTATTATGCTCTATGATCAAACCATTTAGATTGTGTGTAGAGCACAGAAAATGCCATATTCAGGATGGTACTAAAAGTGCCATTTGTGTATTTTATGGATGTCATTACAGGGGAAACTTCCCTCTGTAGGCCCTGTTTACTGCAAAATTTTTTAGACTGTAATGACATTTTTCATTCACAACGTATGCCTTCAAGAGAGGGGGCCCTTGTTTTATTTGTTTCATTCAAGTTCACTGCACAAATCCTGTACATTTTAATTAAATGTGAGCTTAACAAAAGAATAAGGTATTTATTCTAAGAGGGTGGAGGACAGGGAAATGAGGGCTGTAACAAAAAATAATATAGACACACAACAGAAAGTACTCAGTTCTTGGTTTCAAAAACACAGCTGAGCTAAATCTCATTTGTATTCTTCATTAATCAGATTAAACAAAGCATATCTTGTCCCATTTTGCTGAGGAGGTGGCCTCTAAACATGAATAGAATGTACAAATAATGATATAATATCCCAAAATATTTCATATTTTCCATTTCTTAAATAATTGCTCAAAGTGCCAGTTGATAAATAAGGACTCTGTTGAAAATACAGAATGTTTGGAAAATAACCAATTCTATGATCATGGTATCCACAGATATGAAACACTTCCATAGGATCTTTTATCCCTAGATAGCAATCTTATATTATTGTATTTTATCAATTTGAAATGTATTTCTGTTCATTTACTCTTTGTAATGACAATCAGCAGCAAGTACAGCCATCTTTGCATTTTAGTTTTATGTTTGTTACAACTAGCAAATATTTTCTATTCCCTTCTCTGCTTCCTACGAGCATTTGTCTAAAATACATTTGTAAAATATAAGACCTCTTTGATACAGTGATGTTTAATAGAAAAAATGACTAGGAAAGTGGGGGGAAAACATGCTTTGTCATAACTAACTCTCAAAACATACCTCTAGAATTACATATTTTTTCTGTTAACTTCCATCCTCTCAAAACAAAGGAAATCCATTCAGCTGCACATATTACATTTACCATGAAGATCACTAAAATTGAACTTGATGTTCCCAATAAATTTTTGGTCCAGTTAAAATTTAAGCCTACACTACAGATTCCCATTAGTTTAACTGACACTTGAACTTCTACACAGCTCAACATTAATTCATTATAGTTGAAATGGGAGAATCTTCAGTGGGTGAATCTTTTACAATCTGATTGAGGCTGTTACATTTTATAGGATCCATTTTTCAAAGCACTACTGACAGCACTCGAAGTTATTAAATTGCTGAATCAAAAGATGGACCTGCAATCGCATTTATGAACTATGATGGAATAGCTTGGGTTGCACTGAGCCGAAGTTAAGATGTTGGTGTAGTTAAGCTTCATCACACCCCTTTAGTGACAGCAGTATTTACCCATGTAGTTTACTTTAATGGTCAGGAAGTGGCCTAACTCACCTCTGGATTCAAATAGATTAAGCAAGCAGTCAGAATGGCATAATTATCTGTGCTGCAAGGAATTTACAGGATAACTCAACCCCCAAGAGACTTCCCATTCAATTGCTGAGCAAAGACTGGACATGCATAAAATCACGGATGCAGCATTTACCTCGGAAGCCAAGGGAGGGAACATATTTCTTTATCTTCTTCTGTTCCTATTCTGTTCTGATGTGGCTCCTGAATATGACAGTGTCACTTCATGCCTGTTCACTCTAAGACTTTATCTGTGGAATTAGTCCAATGGATAATATTGGAGCAGAATTGTGTTTTGATTTAAGACCATATCATTACAAGTCTTATCCTACATCTTGTCAACAAAAGCAAGACACATGTGAAAATTAATTACGTTGTACTATTGCGAAACATGAATCAGTTCTGATTATTTTTTAATTGTCCCCTTGTGTTATATTCTCCCTTCCATTCTTTTTTCAAGCTGAGAATCTTGAGTATGCTTTCCATAGAGAAAGAGACATAAGGTTAATGATACAAAGAACCATTTCATTCTTCCCTACAGTTTTTCCTTGCCAAAATTTAATCCATCAGTGAGCGCCAAATCAATCATGCTGTTTTACTTGGACAAACATTTCAGTCACTTAAGTTTAAAAAACTTTTCCCCAAACAACATAAAGGCTCCCTCCCTCCATGCCACCTAAAATTAGGATGGTATAATTTATTTTTGTATTGCTAATGGTGCAGTCTAGTCTTTCATATTAATAGCAGACACAAAGATATTCTGAAGCCGGAAATGTGTTTTTAAACATAAAATCCTGGTATACCCATGATTCAGCATTTTGATCAAAAATGGTATTGAGATGTGTGTGAAATGTTAGGGATGATATAATGTACATGGTTCATGTTACACGCACATTGAATTTGCTGATGAGGTAACTGCTAGCATTGGTGAGCCATTAATGTGACATAGACTCTGCTTACTGACCAGGCTGTTTTTAATATTAATACAAGGTCATATGAGTTTGCTATGCTGTGCTAGATCACTTTGTTTAGGCACTGGAACCAGGATGTTCCCCGATGAGCAAATAATTTGAAGTAGTTGCCACATGTCATGACTACTATATTAACAATATTTAGCAATCTTAGATAACCCCTTTGTATATATTCTTCAATTTTAAATTCAGCAGATTCATTCTCATTGCATTATGCTATTGAGATTGTGACTGTCATTTCAAGGACAATATTGTAGATCCACAGTAAAACATAGTAAACCAGTTTTTCAACAGTGATAGCCAAATGGAACCTAGGATCTAGCTCAATATGTATATACTGAGGGGTTCTTCATCAGTTGTAAACAGGTTTGTTTCCAGACCAATGATGGCTTCTTTGTGGCATTGATACATAAACCACACACCAGTTTCTGATTTGGCCTGCACACAGTTCTGTGGATATGTTCCACAGTAATGAGTTGAACTGAAAGAAGCTGAGCTGGTAAGGTGGGCCTGGAGATCAGTGATTATCTAACACATGACATTTCCCAAAACATGCACAGACTAATTGTATGTGGAGGGATTCTGTGACATAGATTCATTATACCATGTAACTGCAGTCTTTACTAAACAGTTTGTGATTCTTGTTTTAAACTCCAGCTTGAAAGTGTAATTCTGCCTTTATATTAAGTTTGTCTTACAATACATAAGCTGTCCATTATGTACATTCATAACCACAGTTGGTAACTCTGATTTGGCTGAAGAATTTTGTAGTTGTTTTTTTTTAATACAGGTTATATGCTTTAGTCAATTTATCAGTGCTACTGACAACCCAAATAATTAATTATAGATTAAATAATTGACTGATTTTACTTTTGGGAAATTCAGGTTTAGTGTCCACTGTATAGATTCACATAACTTAAGATATATTCTATACTGTACAACTTTATTAGGGTTCAAATCTCATTGAATTAATCGGTTATAAATAAATGTGGTTAGGATTATACTATACAATTTTTTTTCATTAATTTATCTCCAGATCTAGGGGAAAGATTGTCTTTCAGGAGGAAACTGCAATGGCATTTTTCAAATCTAAATTTTCCCCTTACCTATCCACTTCAGGTTTTGTGTCTGCTTTTGATACTTCTATCCTGAACTTCGGATCCTGTGGTTCAGCCATTCATACTTTAATTTGCCAGCGATGTTTAACCTGCAGTTTTTCCAATTTGGAAATCTCAGAAACTTGTGGTTAGAAAACCAGAATTTAAGCTCTGAAGAAATAGCATGTTTTCTCCAAATCTTTGGAACACATTTGGGGAATTGACAATATGGCAATCATGGTGGTATTAATTATTAATTAATTATACTTCAAATCTGGCCAACTGAAATTCTCTACATGGATTGCTATAAGAGTTTCACCCAGGACACAGCAATAAAAATCTCTCTAGAAACTAAACCAGGACTTAGGAGCTAGGAGTGGAACAGTCAAAAGATTTGGATAGATGTGTTGCTTCTATTGCAGCAAACGAAGTGGTAATAATGAAGATTTCTTACTGTTGAATTAGATAATCTGGCCTGTTGTATATAGCAACCCAGGGTTTAATTATTATGCTTTTCTCCCAGCCTTATCGTAACTGACTTCTTGCTGCTTGTATCTCAGTTTTAGATGTGGAGGACACCTCCGCCATGCCTGGTCTCAGGCTCTTTGCTTCTAGGTTTGACAGTTTCAGCCTTTACAGATGACTAAGATATTAAAATGTTTTTTTAAAACCCAGAAAAACAACAAAACAATAAAGAAATGTATAAAACATATACAGTCTAGTATCCCAGTGTGGTTAACTTCATCTGCAGCTCTAGACAAAACATAACCTTCAGGAATCTTACAACTGTAATTTGCAATCTTACAATTGTAGCTTTGAATCATTTCCTTCAATAAATAAATGAATAAGTATAATGTTTTTGACTCATTTGTTTAATTGGGTTCTCTTTATCTATATGAAGACTTGTGTGAAGAACAGATCACGTTTTAGGTCATATTTATGCAGAAATATTTAAAATTCAAAAGGGTTCACAAACATCTTTGTGAAACTTTTAAGCACCACTGTATATGAATACATCTAGTCCCAGCTGGAAGGAAACAGGACTCCTCTGAATATGAACAAGATTCTGTTCCATTTTGCATATAAGGGTATTTGCTTCACTACTGTTGATACAGAATTTGTCACTGTAGTTAACCTGTACTTAAACCTGAGAATAGCATCTAGATATCATTTGTGTTCTTGATATCTTTATATTGTTTGTATATGAATTTTATGCAATTATTTTAACTGTTTTGACATTTTTAAAAAAACATGTTTTTCTTTCTTTGTTTAGGTATAGTTTCTAAGTCTTATGAATGTCGGCTGAAGGGTCAAGGAGCTACATTTGTTGAAACCACCAGCCCTTTTACTACATCAGCTCTGGATGAAATTTCTCCAGTTAGTGATAAGATCCTTCATGGTATAAGGAGACATCCACAGTCCAATGAACAAGTCCAGCAGGTGATTATTATTCAGGGATATGACAGTGATTTTGCTATTGATGCCTCGGTGGAGGAAACAGCAGCAGCTACTCTTCAGACTTTGGCAATGGCTGGCCAGGTGGCAAGGGTTGTACATATAACTGAAGATGGACAAGTTATAGCTACAAATCAAAATGGCTCTCATGTAAGCAGTATACTTCCAGAACAAATACTCAATGAACAACTGTCAGATGGGAAAACACAAGTTGTCGTTGTTGAAGGCTCTGTAGGAGGAACTGCTATTGAAGATGCTGTTTCCATAGGGATAGCTTCAGACCCAAATAATGCCGTGGTGCAACAGATAATGAGACAAGAATCTTTGGATACATCAGAAATTACCAGAGTACACCAACCTGAGTCTGCCTCAGCATTAGATGCCTTGCTTTGTGCTGTAACAGAACTTGGTGAAGTGGAGAACAAAGCAGACCTCTTGGATAGATCCCAGCTTTGTCACAAAGAAGCATTGCAAATGTCAAATTCAGAAGCAGACGCTGTTTCTATTGATGGCATGACACAGGAAACACAGATGTTCCATGGTGTTCAGGAAATTGAAGAAGGACAGTCCATGGAGGTAGTAACACAGGTTGTACATCCATCTACCATAATTTCATCTCAGGAAAATGCTCAAGTTGCCTTCAAGAAAATGGTTGAAGGAGTCCTCCAGTTTGCTGTTTGTGATACAGCTGCAGCTGATCAACTGATGAAAGAAGGTGTCACTCAGGTTATTCTGAATGAGGAAGGAACTGTGCATATGGTAGCTAGAGAAGGATCTCAAATAATAATGCAAGAAGCTGACAGCCATACCCTGAGCATCCAAAGTCAACACATGGATTTGGTTGAAGCAGATGGAGAAATTTCACAGATCATTGTCACAGAGGAAATTGCTCAAGCAATGGTTCAGGATTCTAACAATAATTTCTCTAGTGGTGCAACCCATTACATTGTAACACAATTACCACAGGAGATTGAGAATGAATCTAGAGTATATTCACATACTGTGATAGAGAAAGAAGAAGCTCAGGAACTTTTGCAGGCTGGCACAGTTATAAATTCCAATAACGTATCTTCTAATGGAAGTGCTGAACAACTAAGTAGCATGCTCATTTACACAGAAGATGGTTCACAAACAGCTATTATCCAGGGCCAAAGAGAGAACAATGAACAATAAAGGACATGACAGTACTCTATCTAATAAGCCCAACAAGAGAAAGAATTAAACATCAGATATATTATGTTTTATTTTGACTTATAAAGCATTCCTGAATAGTATTCCTCCATTTTGCTGTTCAATGCATTTTATGTGGTGTTAGCATCACCATCTGGGAATGTTATACAGAAAGGGAATTCTCCTTGTTTTTGCATGAACACTGATCAGACTGTCACTGGTTATAGATACTGAAAAATTTACAAAATAAAATCAGAACAAACATAGATGCAACTACCAAGATATCAACTGAATTATCTTCATTAGATAGTTTGGGTTATTTTGCTTATCACCTCTTCATTATATTTTGACTTTCTGATAGCTTTATCTTTCTTGTGATTAATTATGTAATTTGACTTATCTGACTTTCTGTAGGGAGAGCAAATTAAATATGCAGGTACTCATATCACCCAATTGACATAGACATTGACAATTTATAGATTAAGGCATTCTACGTATGCACTAGTTTTACATTCCAAACTTGTATAAATACACTCCAATTGTTTCTACTCAAAATGCAGTGTTCCCAATGAAGTAAATTCATGGTGTGATTGAAATGCCTTTTTTAAAAATACATTTTTTGTGTGAATTCTCCCCCCACTGGACATCATGAGATACCTCTGAAATCAATCCTTGTGGACGTATTAGCAAAAGGAAGTCACTAATGCCTGTTATGTAATCATTGGTGGGATTCCTTTTTTTAAAAAAACCTAATATCCTTCAAGTATATACCATTTTGCAGTTTGTTTTATGAATGAGCTTTGTAAACATTTGATGAACCTTTCCATCAAATGTTAAGTGAAAAAAGTTGACTTTGATCCATTTCTTGCTGGATCAGAACGTTGATTATTTAGTTGTGGATAAGTTCTGATTGTTTAAAGTAAGTTCCTGCTAAAAATAAATATTTTTCTGCTATGAAAACTTCTGTTTTTCCTTAGGAAATGTAAACTATCATATATAGGGGGACAGTTGGTTCTTTACAATAAAAAAACTAGCATTAAAAGGTGTGTTGTCATTTTTAATGTTAAGCTTACCTGGAAATAGGTCCCACTGAGTTCTGTACAGACATGCACTGTTGATCAATACCCAGAGCTGGCATTAAGCAGAGTTTATTACAGGTTTGCAAATTTGTGACCCACCAACTGTGTATGTGGGGCTGCTGAGTGCCTGAAGACAGCCTTGGTTTTACATTTAGAAGCAAGCAGAAAAAATGTCACAGATTTACAGAACTCATACGAGGCATCATGATTACTCTCCCATGTCTATTTGAGAAGGGAGGGGGTGAGGGAAAGTGTTTCTGTCCCCATTTGGACTTATGACTTACAGGCTAGGAGGGATGAAGTAACTGAATTAGTTCAATATAATGTGTTGATTATCTAATTTTTATGATTCAAAAGTATTGGGCAGAAGACACATAAATGATGCTTCAGATTATCAAAAAGTCAGAGTGCAATTGTCTCTTCTAGAATTACCTGTTTTAACATATATTTCTTAGGTGCTACAAGGAGCATGTGCTTGTCAGGGTAGCAGATGTGTTGTTGTTTTTATTTTCCAGGTTAGATGTGTCAGATCAGCCCAAAAAATAAAAGGGGAGAATAAAATTTCAAAAAAGACACTGAAACTCATAATTAGCCAAGTTTAACTTGCTCATTCTTCTTAAAAATGACAGGCCGCTCACTACTTATTAAATACTGTCTTCAGCCAACAGTGACAGGATCAACTCCCGTTTGTTATCAGGATAAAAATGACCTTTACAAAATGATGGCCTTCTGCAAGATTCTCATAGGTACTCAAAGGAATGTTTTTCATTGAAAAGATTTCTTCTTGATCATTTTGCCTGTTAACTGGAGCCCTCTGGTCTTAAGGCTTGGATGCTAATTTTTAGCTATGCTCAGCCCTGTATGGCTAACCTTTCCACTGCAATACAGGGTGTTGACACTGACATGCTGCAGTTTACCATTTGTGATTTATTTAGGATAAATATGTCTCAGGTGGCATTTAATCCTTCATAAAACCAGTGTAGCCTGCAGTGTCAAACCAGCAATCACATTGTATGCACAATGAAAAGAGCAGACCTTTGCATAAATGAAAAAAAAATATGCAGAAGTGTTCATTGGCTTGGAAGTGCTGAGAAAGATTCTCCAGAAACCCAGATTATGTGTTTCTACCTTTTGTTTTTCTGTATAGCCCATTTGCTACCACCAATCTAGAAAAAAGATCTTTTCTTCAGCCTACATTTCTCTATTAAACATACAAGTATCAGGAATTAGGTTCCCATTAGTTTAACATCACCCAGTGAAAACTCTCTGGATTTGTTAGACAGAAACAAATCTCCTACAAACATATTCATGAAGGACACCATGTTTGGGAAGACGGTAATAGTTCATAAACCATCAAGCTGCGCTTCTTTATCTCCAAACATAATCACTGAATTGACCACTCACAGAATATTTGATCTCCTCCCCATACTTTGGCATACTACTAAGCTTCATGTCTTAGTTACATCTTTCCTTCCATTATAATTCTCCTCTGGGGTATCAGGAACAGCACCAAACCAAACATCTGGCTATCAAGGCCTATGGAAGGCTGCATCTGAACCTAGCTGTAGAAGACATATTCTTCCGTCCTGCTTCAGCTGAGGGGTGTGGGCATGGGCAGAAATGCATTAGTGAGTCCTCAGCATGGCAGGAAGAGAGATCTGGATCTAAATGAAATCTGGGATTTTGGGCTACTTGATAAACAGAGCAGCTCATGCTCCTCAGGCTATGCTACCTAGCTACTTTCAGGCATCAAATTGGATTCTATATGTAACATCATGAAACTCCTGAAGTCCCAGCCTTGGTTTGATTTTAGAGGGTTTTTTTTCCAGGAATCTAAACGTAACAAGCATTTCATTCAATAAGTTAGAAAATGAATTGCTGAAATGCAGTTTCCCATAATCCTAATGCAGGTGCATCTATGGTAAAATTATGGAATATTTTATTTTAAAGTAGGTCTTTTTCAACATGCATTTCAGCTCAGTTATATTGTGATGTGAAGAAAATGAGACACGTTCATACTTACTCTGTACACTGGTGTATACCTTGACTTCTTCTGAGCTATACCAGGGCCTACATCAAATGGCAACAGGTAATTTTAGAACAAGTGAGATAATGGATTATAGGGGTAGTTGCATTTTGGACTGCCAATTCCATCAGCTCTAGCCAGCATGCCCAGTAATCACTGATTATAGTAGTCCACACTAACTGGAAGACGCCACATTGCCTATCCATAAAACAGTGGCTATGTATATGCACTGGATTTTTGTTCATTGTAGTCAGCCATTCTCAGTACTATAATTCCTAGGCTGACTTAAATGAATAGCATCTTTTCTCCTAGTAGGCAGAAGAAACAGGAAGTCCTGTCAAGTATCTGTAGCCATTCCCCATAACATTTATAGCTTCCAGCACCATGTTTTCAGCCATGTTTTGCAAGAAATGTCTCTTGAAAGCAAATTCCTAAAAAAACATAGATTATTTTAACCAAAACAAAATAAAAGCTCCAAGCTAAATGATATTCTGTCTCTTATCAGCAATAGTTCACCATGGAAGTTAGATGAACTGGCACAAAAAGCCAACATACCAAGATATATGCACATGGGGAATTATGAACAGTGCTGTGAGCACTGTTGTCATTTATAAATGCTGCCTTCAAAACAGCCAGATTGATAGAATGGTCCCCTGAGAGATGGATTTGTTATGTTTTCAGACACCGTTGGCTCAGGAAGTTCTTCACGATGAGCCTTCCTGCCTCGGGCTGGCTGAAGCTTGTATCTGAACTATCTCCTGCTTTGAAAAACCAAAGGGACCACCAGCTGGCAGCCTAAGCCACTGGCTAGTTGGAGAGAGAAGACACAAGACAGCCCCCAACAACGTCAACTTTTTCCTCAGCGTTCTCTACTTTTTTCGGAGCAAAAGTGCCATAAAAGAGCCCAGAGGACCAAAGCTTATCCCGAACTAAGACGGAGTTAGTTCTAGTGAATAGATTATGTAACAGAAAAGGGTAATTCGTTTGGTAACGTGAAAAAGAAGAAAGAAAAGTGGCATTTTCACCCCTTCTTTTACTCTGCAGTATTAGCTCATAATTTCAAATCGCACATGGCTCACTTTAAACAGCTTACCTCTGTTCCATCTTGTTGAACAGAACAATTCGTTTTCTGCTCCTCTAGGGTGATATCATTTTATATGAAGAAAAAAATTAGCTCAGATGGCAGTTATACGTTTCGGAAGCACCTTCTAATCAGGGATTGGTGATTCATTATTAGCTGCAGCAGGCGATCTATCTGACATGTAAGGGGGAAAAATTAGCAGCTGTCACTGCATGATGAGTTAATTTCCTGATAGGTCTGACACTGAAAAGCCATTTGAAGACATGGAGATGGCTGATGAGAAAACCTAGCGCTGCTTTATAATTGGACAGAAAGAAAGGGCATCAAGACAGTACAATTTACAAGGGAGGGACCTAGGCTAATCTACAAGTGGGGACAGCTGTTTGTTAGAAGGGGGGCTTTGCAATAAACCATCTGGCTAAGGGGCACCCAACCATGGATGCCTAATCCTTTGAAATGGATGCCAGCGATTTCCTTATTACTGTGTGGTGTTGTTTTCAGTGGTCTGCAATTAATGTACCCCAAATATCGGCCTGGGGTACAAGCTTGAAGTTGGGTTGTGTGGCTGACACAGAATCTGACATTTTAGTGAGAGGAAGAGATAATTAGTCTTGTACAATTTCTGCTGCCGCCTTTAATTAGAGCAGTGGGTATCAGTCACTGAAATGAATCGAATCAAAAACAAAATAGAAACAGGAATAGAAATAGAAAAAAGTCGACTGTACTGCCCTCTATACATACTTAGCTGAAAATAACGCCTGCCTGAAGACAGACTTATTTCTGATTAAATATGCTTTCACCTACAATATAAATGCAGAAGATATCACATATCAGTATATGATAAAGAAAAATGTTCCAGATAAGGTTATCATGTGGTGGATTTAAGCCTTAAGTTCCCCATCTGCCTGCTCTCTGGAACATCTTAGCATGGGAACTCAGATTGGCCCCAACCCTGCTGGCCTTCCAAAAGCACTGGAAACATGACTGTTTCCCTGGCATGGGGAGCCTGAAGCCCGGGTGGGTTAAAATGTTGTTAAATTATACTGCTTTTTACTCTCAGATGTCATTTTTGGATGGAATTATATTTTGTACTGTATGTTTCAAGATGTTATATTGTGGTTTTCCTTTAAATATTTTTCGCTGCCCTGAGTCGCTGTGGCAAGAGAGGTGGCCATGTAAATAAAAATAAATAAGTCATACATCCCTTATAGGACATTTTCAATTGCCTTAGTGCAATTCTGTGTATACTTTCTTGGAAGTAATTCCACTGAGTTCAGTGGAGATTTATTTCTATTTAAGTTTGTGTAGGATGCTGCTAAGTCTGTGTGTGGCTGGAACTTGCACACAACAACACACACGGTGATTATTAATGTTACTATTTTAAATGTGTGACTCCTGGTTTTTGTTTTTTTGCCTACTGTTAGTATTAAAATCTCATGTCCAAAAAGTTTTTGCCCGCTGCAGACATAACTGATCGGTGATTATGGCATGGGTAAATAAATTTGCAGAGGGAACTGTCAACCATCGATCTATAACCCTAACCCTAACCCATTTGGTGGGGAAAAAAATGTGAGACAGCGAAATAAGCGTAATCAATTGGTGCATAAAACTCACTGTTGGGCAAAAAAAGGAACAAGAGACAAATTTATTTTTATTGGTTTTTATATTTTTGTCATTGATTTTGTACCCTGCCCAGAGTGCACCAGGACTGGGACAGGATATAAATATTATAAAATAAGCAAATAATAAGGAACACACACACACACTCCACACACAAATGCACCCACACACTTGCATGTACTGCACAAAGCATTAACTCCCAACACAATCCGCCCAGTGCTAGAATGTTGCTTGTTGTTCTCAAGATGTTTCTTGCCTGTTGTGGTCTTCATTTCCATTGCAGTGCAGTAAAGGCCAAAACATCAGTACCACATCACCCTGTAACATTTCTCCTCTTCCTCCAATGTGATCAGGACAATGTTAGAGTTGACACCATGGTGAGAACAGAGTTTGTGAATTCCTTTGAGTACCCTTCAAAGATATTTGAAGGAATGTCCACAGAATGTGTCCTAGAAGAGGCACTAAAAATAAGCCCTCTCCCAAGTTTTTAAGAACTGTGCCCTTTAGTGACTCTTCCTCCAAGTGTGTGCTGCATGGTAGAAGACAGTTCAGTTCTTTCTTCTCCTTACCAGTGCTGAGTCCACAGCATAACTTTGAACAAGGGCAACTTTTGGGCCAATCCTATGCATGTTAATAAGGCTACATCCAATAGAACTTATGAAGCTTAATACTGCTAGCTGTGCATAGCAGTCAGCCTTAGGTATGCTTTAAGATATAATCACATTAATATTTGTTGATTATTTTCCAACATTGCCCTGCTGTTACTTTCCAAATGACCTCCTTGATATTCCTGCTGCTATGATTGTGCATATGATTAGGTAATCATCTTCAAAGAAGAACACAAGGACTGTGCCAAACTCATTTCCTTTCTATTTCTTTGCAGTCCCACATAAATGCTGAAGCATATTAAAATTAATTCATTAAAATCGCTGAGATTGATGTCACCCGCAGATGAAATATGCATCTGATATGTAGAGATCTATACAGACAGAATGGAACCCAAGAGTTGTGGAAGGCTCACAACTCATCATTGGCACCCTTGTCTTGTGATTGCTTTTCAATAAATAAGTAAATAAAAATCCAAAACTACTCATTTATTTATATTTGCCTTTGTAGGATGGTCCTTTCAGCTACAAAAGTGTAAGGAATTTTGCCAGAGCCATGCTGAGTTGCTTCAATCTGGCACTGCATTTTCTTGTCAATGGAGCAATGGAACAGATTTGCATTTTCTATTCCATATATGCTACAGACTGCTGGTATTTCAGCAGCTCTGGAATCCAGGTGTCCACCACCAAGGATGATTTGATTCTCCCTGGTTAGGAACATCTGGGCATCACATCCAACTTTGTCAGTTGATCCTCTTCTCCTCTGCTATTATCTTAATGCTGCCTGCATTTATCAGACTTATCTGTGGTGATCTGAAAAGGCTGTGCTGCTGCCTGGCTTTTCGGCTGATAAGACATTCCCCTCAAACTCATTTTTGTTCTGGAAAATAGCCCTGTGAAAATTCCTCTGATGTGCAGTAAAATGTATGATATTTCTATCAGAAACATAAAGTATTGGGATCCTCTCTAGGGACAATTTTTATTCTGGTGAGTCTACTGAAATGCTACAGTAGAAAACACACATCCCTATTTAGGTCTGAACAAGATTTCAGTGAGTTATCATCCTTACTGATGAAATCCAAAAGGAAAAGTGACTTGCTTTTAAGTGAATGCCCTGAACTAAGTTTATGGCTGTTTTAGGTAGGCCACGGAGAACTTTGCTCTCCTGATTCTGTTAGATTCCAGCTGCCAACAATTCAAATCTGCAATCCTACAAGTGTATCCAAGTCAGTCGATGGACTCATGTAATGTGAGACAATTATATTTTTTCCTCAGGTCTCTGGGTCATAGGTTCTGAATAAACTACAAAATTATAGAAATTCACTATGTTTCATAATGTGGTAGTCCTCTGAAATAAAAAGAAATGCTTTCTTACCATTTGGAGGAAAGAAACCAAGCTGATGATGAAATGGTCTAGACATAATCATCTAGAATTGTCTAGCCTATAATTGTCCGCCATCTTTTCTAGATGGCTGATATTCATGGTTATATTTTGCCAAGGGTGTTATCTAGTCACTTCAGCCTGATTCACATGAATTGATTGTTATAAAGTGTTGAAATGCTGTTCCACATTCCTTTGGCAGTCGCAACTGATATTACTAAAATAGAAGCAGAATATCTCAGATTTTCTTTCCTTGCATCAACTGGTCTACATCATAGGATTTGAGACTTTGCAAATAGGCCTTTATTACTGCACTCTTAGATTCACTAGAACCCATCTTGGCTGTCTGGCTATATGGCAGACCTAAGAGACTGGAGTGGGAGGTCTTGCCCTGAGCTGTTTTAAAACTAGCACTCAGGCAGGAAACTCAGAGGTACCCTGCACAAAAAAACATGGGTGAAAGAAAGAGGTCCTAATGAAGCTGCTAGCCTACATTAAAATTAAGGCCAATCAGCCAGCTTCTATTTTCACTGAAGAAGCTAGGTGCTTTCATTTGGGAGGAAAAAAAGATGATTTTAAAGGGGAAGCTGAACACTGGTGAAGAAAGATAGTAAAGCAGTCTGCAGGAATTGCCTTCTTTCACTTTGCTGCAGTGGAGAATAGAAAGCCACCAAGCACTGGGCCTCCTTTTTTGACCTCTGCAGATACGGACACCATTAGCATGCTTGACAGGAATACTGTACTGGCCTACCAATGGAGTCAATGGTGAGAGTAAGGTCAAACTACTCCTAATAATGGGACTAAATAATAAGCATGACAATGGCAATGCTAATATCAGCAGTGCAATAATAATCATAAGAAAAGCAATAATAATATCCTCAACCCCTACCCAATTGCCCCCACTCCAGACACCTTGGCACATAATCAAATATTCAACTGCCAGGAATCTACCTGTGTCAATAGCAGCATTGCCTGAATAAACATAGGATCATTTGCAATAATCAATCACTATTATAAATTCCACGTGGACAGCCAGTGCAGCCTAATGGAAGGCCCAGGTTCAAATCCACAATCAAACATCAAGCTTGCAAGGTAACTTAAGGCCACTATCTTTTGTCCCTTAGCCTTGTATTTGTTATTGGAATACAACAATGATGTACCACTGTGTATGTATTTAGAGGAAAGAAGGTACATAAATACAACAAAATCACCCTACTATATTGTGTTTTGTATTCTGTTTCATTAAATGACAGTCTCAAAAGGCTATTTCCCAGAGACAGGCCGTGGGCAGAGCCTGGAAAACATGCATGAGGTCAGCAAGTTTGCTGAAGAACAGGACTTGCCCTATAACTACAGTAATCAGTAGGAGAAGCTGGAACACCACACAAGGAGAGAAGCCAAGATGACCTCTAAGATGATGGGGATGGGAACAGTTCAAAGGGAAACCATTTTTCTTTTTCATACAGCCCCATCTACCTCAGGCACTTTGGAACCTCCTGAGGTTTATCAGGGTTTCCAGACAGACTTGCTGATCATATCTGACAATGTCCTTCTTTCCCTCAGAGATCAGTAGCTTGATAATCTCACGTCTAACATTTTTCTCCTGGGAATGCTGCAATTTTCCTGTTGTATTTCAGCCTACATTCACCATATGCACCTTGCCCACTGAAATCAGTGGGAAGTCAAATGCCTTGATTGAAGTGGGTTTACGAATTCCTAACCCTTTAGCTTTTTCACATTGCCCTACGACAAATGCATGTTTCCTTACCATAGGGCATATCTGTGTCATTGCAGTGATGATGCAAGTTAAATATTTAAGCATTCAGATGTTCACAGATACAAATTGTCAACAAGAGAGGAAGTTCCTACATTATTTGGAAGTATTTTTCAAACAAGTATTCCAGAAATTACAATGTGACATGCTATTCAACTAAGTTATGTACAACTTTACCCAAAATGGTGTCCTCTGAGTACATTGGACTATGAGATCCTAAGCAACAAGCCAATTTCTGTGCTGATTGGTCACCAAGAGATCAGTTTAACAGATCCGAAAGATACCATCTTGGGCAAGGCCTATCACCAGCACATGTTAAAGTGTCTGTTTGCTCCATCTTCAAGTACCTGAAGGTATAGAAGAATCACTGCTTCATTTATCAGACGCTTACTGTTTCAATGCCCTTACAAGCCAAAAAGTATCCAAATTATTCTCATGTACTAACTATTGTTTGTCCACTGTCTGTCTTTCCCACATTCCTGGCTTGTCCCTTTGAACAAAGATCATCATAAGTTTTCTGTGATCAGTGCATTGCTGTTTAAATTGTAGACTGATTGAGGTAAGTGAAGACTCTCATATGTTTCAGAGGAATCGAAATATTGGGGGGGGGTCATTATCTGCAGATTCAGGTGATAAACAGAGATTAACAGATTTAATTATCCATGTTTTCATCATCTGCAGTTGGGAGGTAGGAACACAATCCTTATTGATAACAGGGACCACCTCTAGTGCCTTAAAAATAGTTGTGTTTACTCATTCTCAAGTCTGAAAATGTATACATCTTTTTCTTCTTCCCCAAGCAAATAATCATGTTGAGATCTCACTGACAATGAAACTAACATCTTTGGACTCTGATGTTGAAAATATTCACATCATGTGCATTCATGCATCTGCCATACTAGAAATATGTTGCACTAGGGTGAAATTTCCTATTGCTTTGTGCTACTTTAACTTCATTGATTTCTGGTGTATGGCATGCTGCAAGGAATTAAATCAGATTGTTTGTCCACAAGGTTTTGCTTTTTTTTTTTTATTGGTAAAGATACCTTTCATCTTCATAATTTGATCATATACCAGAATCAAAATCTTCATGGTCCAGAACTTGTGATACCACTTGACTGTTGTATATTCTGCATGTTTTCTACAAATGAAAACTTCAATCTTGGTAAGTAAAAACACATTTCTAAAAGAAAAGAGAGAGAGAGAGAGAGAGGGAAGGAGAGAGAGAAAATTACAGCTTTTTCCCTATCCCATTTATTCCAAGTTGGTGTTTCTCAAATAAAGAGGTAAAAGAATGAATAGAAAATTCATTGTTTAAAAAAAATCTAAGATACTAGGAGTTTTTGCAAGGGCTATGCTATAGCTACGTATGCTTTAAAAGGATTAGGCACTTTTCCCAATATGTTGATTTTATTATGTGTGTTTTGCATTTGGGATTTATGAGTATCTAGCTTTCACAGCTGAAGAAACCACTATGATAAGACAAAGTTATAAAAGTCTTAGATATCAAATATAGATTGGATAAACATGTATAGCACTGACATTTATTTAAAGGTCTAAGGGAAATTTTGAAATGGGGTCCTTTAAAAAGTGAACAAGTATTTCACTCCTACATTGGTGCCAGAGCACAATGTGCAGAAAAATGGAGTGAAGCACTCTTAAGTTGAAGTCTATTAATGTAAGATCCATTCCTTCTCAACTCTGTGGGAATCTAGGAGTTCACTTAAGAAAATGTGCAACAAAGGCACATTTGTGCCCTTGTGTAACTGACCTAAAAAACAAAGAATGAATTCGCCTGAATATCTTATTATCTACATCTTGTACCACAAGACTCCTTCAGGAATGTGTCACCAGACTTGATAAACCAAAAGCATTAATTTCCATTAATTTCTAAGAAACTTAGAAACCCAGGTGACAATCCTGTAGGCTTTTGTTGATTTTTATTTATTTATTTATTTATTTAACAAATGGATATGGCTGCCCAATTCACACAGGGTGACTCCGGGCAGCTTACAGAATTACAATCCACAATACAAAAAGCCCATCTCTCCCCCCCCCCCCCCGCCATCACCACCCCGGCAGTGGCTACAAACACAATCAAATCAACCACTTGATTAGTGGAATAGAGGCTGAATAGAGATGGGTAGAGTTCAGCATAGGTAGTAGCAAGTCTGAGACAGGGTTGCCTCTATGTGTCCTATGTGACCTTTTTCTGCTGTGGAGAATAGATTTTTAACTTGCAAGTGATCCTATATTTACCATACCTTGTGAAACTGCCTACAGTTGTTTGCATTGCCACTGGGACAGCAGAAGGGGCTCCAGAAGAACAGTTTCCAACAATCCTTGGCCACATATACCCCCACCTCACTCCCTGTATTTTACTTCCATAGAAATATGCTCATTTTTTAAAAATGTCATATTGCAGGACATGCCCACCAACCATTTGGTTTATGATGCAGGCACATGTGTGCCCACATTCACCACAGTATTACAAGAGCTATCTAATGTTTCTTTTGTTACACAAACATGTCAAAATAAAATAGTCTTTTAAAGACAGTTGCTTTGCTTATCATAGCTGTGAACCCAGCATCACTTTTCCTAGCTGTTGCAGTTACTCGAATGTCCCTTTTCAAATGATTCACACATTACATTA
This sequence comes from Python bivittatus, assembly GCF_059951505.1. Taxonomy (NCBI): domain Eukaryota; kingdom Metazoa; phylum Chordata; class Lepidosauria; order Squamata; family Pythonidae; genus Python; species Python bivittatus. The sequence continues at coordinate 24,307,615 of NW_028277113.1, read as the reverse complement.
ACCAGACTAGAGTAAAGGAAGTGACGACTCTTCAGGTTAATTGCTTTAAAGTGGTATTGTGGGAACCAACCTGTACAATGATGCCAACAATATTTTCTGTGCATGCAAATCAGATGTCACTGAACTAAGTTTGTTGCTAATTTGGATGCTTCTGTGGGGAGAAGGTTATAATACACATCCTCCTGACTGTTCTCTCTTCTTTTCCCAGTCCCTCTCTTTTTATAATCTTTTAAACTTCTTGCTTTTTACTGTTAATCATTTTTCTCCTCTGTACTAATGAGGCTAACCTCAAAGTCTTCTGCACACTGACTTCAGTCTGTTTCATTCCTCTTTCTTCACGTTGCCCACTTTGGTTTAGTCACAAAGCAGGCTTCAGTCTGTTGAATGTCACCTTTCTCCACTCCCACCATCTTGAATGTAATTCAAAGGCATTCTTAACCTTGAGAATATTCTGGCACCAATGCTTGTTTTTCTTCTTACAATCCGGATATTATATTCTGTTTCTTCTTCCTCTTTCCTGTACCCCAGCTGATACCATGAAGAAATGTGTGCTGTAATAGCTGCTTGAGACTCAAAGCCGGCAAATATTGACTTCATCCTGGAAGCCATTGATATGTGCTTATTTGACACTTATACTACCAGACAACAGCAAAACAAGCGTGTGACCATATCAGAACTGACCAGATGGCAGGTCAACCCACTCTTCAAGTATCACCAGACAGTTCAATGCATCAAAATAGTGCTTCCCAATGGGGCAGCACTGATTGATGAAAGGCCATTTGGAACTTCAACAAGGCAATTCAAGCTAAAGGGATGATGGGAGTCATTGAGAAATATGTGATCATGTCTGGTGTCAAGGATAGGTGAACACTCTTTACTAGACTTTCCAGTTTCTTCCTTTTTGCAACTATAAATAGGGCATACCCAATTTATAAATCGGAACGTGTAAAGAATGGATGAAGACTATAGAGGTTGTGCAAATGCTTGTACCTAATTGTCTCTGTTAACCATACAGGGAGAAGATTTGGATCAGATACATTTTTCTTCATTTGCTTGTGAGTTTTTGTCAGTGATAAATTATCTGTCACTCTTTGGTTGATTATAGTATAGTTAATATGTAGCCAAAGAATTATATCAGAATTCATGGACAATGTTAAACTTTTTCTTAACAATCTTACCGGAAAGGGGCTTGCCCCCAAAAGATTCAGAGCCACTCACTAAAACCACTGAAGAAGAAGACCTCACATCAGAAAGGGTTATCTGAATTGGCCTCTTTTTTCAAGTGGGCTTATTGTTTCATGTAATATTACAATTATATTACAATAAGGAGGACATATTTTTACCATGGCCCAAACATCAAGAACAGCTATGTCCAGGTTGCAACACCTTACTGTGATGAAACAAAATTGAAGTGGAATAAATTGCCTTGATTCCTAGATTTTCTGAAGCTCTTGGAGCCGGTCAGAGTCAGCATTTGAGCCAAACAAGCAGCATTTTGAAGAGTGGTGTGCTGATCCAGGCTTTTCTTTCTAAGGAACAGCTGGAGTAGGCACCTTTTACCATTAAATTAGGACTTGTAGTTTGAGAGACACAGATATTTGTGCAAGAGTCACATCACAACATGGTCTCTTAAGAATTCCAAGATTTCTTTTTGCATAGACAGGAGGGAAGGACAGCCTATAGGAGAGGCAGAGCATTCTAATAAGGCTGCTATTGGTCTCAAAGCCATCAGCAGCCAGGACTGGCTTGAAAGGGATGATGGCACGTATCAATTTCACAGATATGCAAGCAGAGTTAAGCCTCCCAGCTATCAGGCATGAATTTATAAGTGAAATTTATTTCTAGAAATCAATTCCTGATCATCCATAATTTTGACAAGAAAAAGGCCAGAAAATAAATCTTTCAAATCAAATGCCCTATTTATAGAGGATCTACAGCCATGTTACTCCGCTTTCTTAGCTGGAACATCATGATGTCTTTGAGTTGCAAAACTGACAATGAGCTTTATACAACTTTGGATGTTAGAAGATGTTAAAAAAGCAAAAACGAAAAAAAAAAGTGAGTGGGAGAGAGTTTTCAAGGGAAGGGAATGGAAGGGAATGGAATGGAATGGAATGGAATGGAAACTAAGTGTAGAATTATATTTGTCTTTGCCATGAGGAAATGCAGCTATCTAGGCAAAGCTTCATAAAGCAAATTCTTCATTTGGAGCAGTTTCCTACAGCCAGAATCAACCTCTCCTCTGTGGGTTATACTGGTGTGGGTGAAAATTATCATTAAAATGCATGGCTTCCATATAGAGTCACCTTCATGAAACTGCACCTTCAAGGGTCCATCTGCACTACCTTTGAGGTAGAACTCCACGGTAAGACTACCTTGGAAACTACTAAGATTAATTACACCTGGGAACTCCAGCTTTGCAGCAGAAGGTTGTATTCCCTTTAGTTAGCCGCAGTATGTTCTAGAACTAGAAAATGACAAGCAATTTGAGCTTTTCATTTTTCACACTTTTCTCCCAGTCTCCAATGGCACAGACCTCCTTGTGTGGTCTCTTGAAATTGCAAATTAAGATCAACCATCTGAGGGAAACTTTTGAGTAGTTCCCTGTCAGATCATACCCCATCCACCAGAGCAAAATAAGTTGCTTCAGACAAAGATTTGGGGGTGTGAGGGGAGAGGAAGCATTTGCTTTGAAATCAGTTAACATTTCCCTTTGATGTGCCCTACAACTGATTCCCATTTACTTTAAATTTCCCTTCCCCGTGTGTTCCAGAGACATAAAATAATGAAAGAACCCTGACACGCGGGGCTTTCTGCAAGGCTGCCTTCCGAAGTTTGCTTAAGTGGCCTTAAGTAAGGTAATAAGCAAGGAGTGTGAAAAGAGGCGACTTTGTCTTTTCACATTAGCAGCAGCCCTGCTCAAGTGCCAGCGTCTATGGAAATGCTGCTCAGCCTTTAATGAGACTACAGTGTGTTAGTGTACCAGTCTAATTAATCCCATATTTTCACACAGCATAATTACTGCGCTGGGGCTGAATTATTTGGCTACTGGAGGTGGAGCAGCGCCGGCACTATCCGCTGTCTCTGCTCCTGACAATTTATTATGCTATACAACTCGACACCATTGAAACCCTCCTAGTATGGAGCTATCTGTCATCGCTTTACATTATCAGTAAAATACACCACCTTCCATACTGTGCTACAAGGGTTTAGCAAATTGCTATTTTTATGGGATATGATAAAGGAAATGCTACCTTATGTTCAAATTTTTAACTGTCTGCTGCATGGGATGTGCAGTCTAGCTTTATAGGTGCCGTCTTGGCTAAGTCTAATTTACATAGCTAATTTCAGTGTTATTTCCAACATCTCAGCTCATTCTCTTATATCTATTTCTCAAACCGACATATGGAAATAATGAAAAGATGGTCCTGGCATCCGTTCATCTGCGCTGTGTATTCTTTGTTGCCTGCTTTTGGAGATACGTGGTTGTTGTCTTAAAATCTCTAGAGAGAGGGTCATCTTTATGTCTTCTGAGATTTCTGTTATTATTACCCACTCCCAAATTCTTCTTTTTCTGCTCTTTTTTTTTTTTTTAAATTTTACTGCAGCGCATTTTGCACTTGGTTTTTCATTTCTAATATTCAATCTTACCATTTTGGCACTGGTGAAACCCTCCTTTCCACAGGAATTCAGTAGCTTACACATATCTTTTGAAGAGTTTCTGGACCTGGTGTAATAGTATCTTTTCTTTCTTTCTCTCTCTCTCTCTCTTTTTATGGAAGGCAAACACTACCTTAACTATGTGGAACTATTATAAAATGTGTCCTTTTGACAAGAAAGAAAGAAAGAAAGAAAGAAAGAAAGAAAGAAAGAAAGAAAGAAAGAAAGAAAGAAAGAAAGAAAGAAAGAAAGAAAGAAAGAAAGAAAGAGTTCCATTCAGATACTTCAAATCCACCCTTAACCGGCCCGAAGTCTGTTTTGATATGTTTGTAAGGTTTTTATAGCAGATATATGAATACAAAGGCCAAGGAAGTTCTTTAGAATAAAGGAAACCACATGCTTAATGGTATGAGGTAGAAAATTACTACTGGTGCTTTTTAACTAAATAACAGCCTAAATACTAGGGACCTGCCTCAAATGATAATATATTCAGGGCAATGAATTTTATTAAAGGTTCCCTGAGATATCAATACAGTATTGCATCTGACACTTTGAAGCTTTTCCATATGTGTAAAATGGGAAACCAAAGTGATTTTTATGCCCTGAAGATTAGATCTCTGGCCTCTGGTCATCATTTTGGGGCACCTGAAAGTTTCTCAAGAGCAAAGGTTAAGCAAGGTTAAATGCTAACAAACTTTGGCTTGTCAAACTTGGCAAACGTGGCCAAGCTAGCAAGTTGCAGGTGTCATCAGTTTGACAATATTGTGTCTTAGGCTCAATATTAGGGGGTGGAGGAGGGGAAGCTGAACACACTCACAATATAAACCAGGGCATAAGAGAGAAACAAGGAGCCCAACATTAATCCGCATGAACTGGGGAGGAGAGAATGGGTGCTTATTTGCACAACAAGCATATTTCTCCAACCTGATTTCTTCTGGGGATGCCAGAGTACAATTCCCACCTGTTCTAGTCCACAATGGACTAGAGGTTGTACCTGACTGTGGACTATGGGAGCTGTAATCCAACAGCTCCAGAGGACATCAGCTTGAAGAAGGCTGCTATTTACTTCTATATATTGCATTCAACTGACCTTATTCCTTATTTGTATGTATTTTAGGAACAAAAACCTACCCAAGAAGGCTTGGCAAAAATAAAATTGTAAACATTAGGAAAATAATGTTAATAAAACAAACAACTGCAGTTAAAACAGAGATCAGGAGCCTTTGCCCTTCCAAATGTATTGGAGCTTTAACTTCCAACAGCTCCAGCCAGGGAGTGATAGTTCAACAACTTCCAGAGTACCAAAGTTCCCATCCCAAAATTAAAACATTCTCTCACCCAACCTTAGTAAAATCATGTAACTACATAGCAGACACTGTAAGTAATAAAAAATGCTGAGAAGCCTTGTGTATATGCATCTTTAAGTCTATCAAAGTTGCAAAATTGCGAGCCCAATAAATCCAGATAAGAATTGATTCCCTAAGTGCAGTCCTACTATAGAAAAGGCCCTCCTTAGTGCTTCAGGGAGCCAGGGTCACTTCAAGTATTTATTGGAAATTGTGCTAGGATAACATATGCCTCTGTAATGCTAGAGGAGTTTTCATAAGGACATTTATGAAACTTTTTAGAGAGAATTAAAGCAAAAGCCCAACAGAACAGTACATTATTGAAAAGAACCATAATCAACATCTACTTCTGACAATGCTTTCAAACTGTGCAGGTCTCCTCAAAAGAAGAGCCCCACCCCCAATGAGATGTGATAGGATTTACTCCCAAGAAAGCATAGGCTGTACTGGGTAAAGAAAGTTCTTCCACCATTCTGGAATGTATAGAGATTGCCTGGTTCCTCCCACATTATATACAGTATCTTGGCACCTTGAGTCCACCATCACCACTTTTCTCTTCTGCATGATCCTGTAGGCCTGAACTACTCTTTTCCCTCCCCAAAGTGTAGCATTTACAATTCAGATTGCCCCCCATCCCCCCCCCAGCTGTATCTCTTCTACATAAAGGCAGGACAAGGGAACAGTGAGCAACCTACATTTCTGGCTCTTCTTTGAGTGTCAGCCAAAGCACTCCCCCCAATGGCGGGCAGCCACTCTCTTGTCATCTCTTTATGGGACTGCAGCATGAAGCGCTTGCCAAGGTATTAATTAGAACCCAGAAATGTTACTCTGTTTTCCTAGTGTCAGGGCACTTTCAAACCTGTCTCTCCCAACTCACTTTCCTTGCCTGGGCTGTTAATTTTATTTTGCCCACACCAGACCATATAGCTAGATAATATCCCAGGCTGAAATAGTCTATCTTTCTAAAGGTTAGTCTGTTCTCATATTTTCTTTTTCTGTTCATTAACATTCCTTCTCTTGGAGCCCAGTATTTTTTATACATAACATAAAATAAATTGTGCCTCTTTATATAGTAGATAGAAGTTGAGGTGGACTGGATAATACATTCAGTGAATTGTACATGTCTGTCCACCCACTCCTATCTCCCTTCACGATATTTTGATTACTTGCACTTCCCCCACTTAATAAAAGCTACTCTCTTTGTCTAAGTATGTGCACCTATAAAGTCAGAACAAAAGAGAGTGGGAAAAATCCTGGAGCAAAGTGCTGGGCCTTTATAAAGTGAGTTAATTTTTTTATTGTCATCTTTCCGCTTCCTTTTTCCCTACGGTCTTTCAGTCTCGCTCATGTTTCCAACGTATGCTGCATTCTCAAAGCTAGCAGAAAATATGAGCAGAAAATACTACTTATGGCAACAAATAGATACAAATGAACACACGTGCAGACTCAATATACTATCTGAGATTCCTGGAGGTACCTTTTCTGATTAAGGCTCACTGATTAACCAGCCCAAGCATCGTCCTCTGAGTGTTTCTGTGATTGTTGGGTTCTGATGAAGTTTCACAGAAAGGTGTTAATTATGAGGGTTGTTTAGCAATGGGAGCGCTTTTCCTCTAAGATCAAAAAAGAAGCTTCTGGTTTATTTCCTTATCACAGAGGCCGCCAAGCTGTCATCAAATGGTCATTTCAGGTGGTGTCCCTCAAGGTGAAAGCAATGACTGGTATAATTAGATTTGCAAAACAGCAAAAGGAGAAAGAGAAGGTGTGCGATCCTCGCATTAGATACTGATACTTTTCATGCCCAAGGTTTTGTGATATTCTTGTTTCCAGCAAGCCTAATTTGATTTAGAGCACTGATTTCCACCTGCCCCCTTGCTATACACCTTTTGTAAGAAGGTAGGAAATTTTTCTATCTCTGCCTAAAAAGTTCAGAAGTTTGCAAAAGCAATTCAGAAATTCTTACAGAAATGTTAGTGCTAACTATTCTTACTGAGGTGGCTTCAAAAGAAACCACAGAACCTCATCTTAACAGATAATTTGGGAGGAAGAGGTGTCTATTAATCTGAATGGCTGTTAAATCTGAATGGTTCTTTTGTGCACTAATAAATAGCCTGTTTGCCATTTTGCCAGGCATACAGCTATGCATTGGGCCTCTTGATTTTTCTCAAGCCAGCAGAATTTAGCAAGTTGATTGCCATCTTGTCCACCACTTCCCTTAGTTGCAGTGGAGAACTTAGTGGAACCTGGAGGAACCAGGTCTTCAGCTTAAAGGAACAGAAAGTCTTCTATGAACTTAAAACAAACACACCTCCCCACCCTCAGCCTAAAGTTCCCTGTAGCATTGCAGTCAGAGGTCAAGGAGAACACCTTCATAGCTTCTTCCTGACGATCTTCCCTCTGCTACAACCAGTGTCATGGTATGGAATATCCCCCACTGACTTAATGAACCCCAATCATCTCAGCTCCTTCCACCCATCTTCCTACCACTGCCACAATCTTCCTGTTGGCCTGCACACCCCTCCTTAACCTTCTCATCTTGACTGTGTCTCCCAGAATACTTTTCCAGTAGGTTTTGTTTTTTCAGAGGATGCTGGTATTCACATTTTTGTCTGTTGTATCTGTTAAATGGTGACTCCATTGAATCATGGTTTTTCTGTGTAAGGAAAACAAGAGAAGGCAACAGTTACACACACCACATTTCCAATAAAATCAATGCAGTCAGCCTAGCTAAACAAGTTACTTATAACTTCCTCGATAGCTGGACTTGGGTTTCAACCCATGTTCACTGCAGAGAGGATGGTTGGAGGGAAATAATCTGGGTGTTCTGTTTGAATGTTTGTAAAGGAGACCCTCTTTGTTCCTCTTCCTCCTCCTTTACTCCTCTTTGCCCTTGTTTTATGAGTACTTACCTCTGTTTTATAGATTGCCAGGGATAAATGAAAGGTAGGATCTTTAGGGAAACTAAACTTAAATCCACTTTCTGTTACTGATCATTATTTTATCATTGTAATGAGATAGTATTGTTTTAAAAGCCCTTTGGCTGCTAGGTGGGGAATAAATTTCAACCATAAGCAGAAATACAAACAGATGACACTCAGAGACATTCTGCAGAAGTGCAATAAGTGTGTTTTTTTTTGTTTTTTTTTTACAACTGAGGCTGAAACAGATAGAGCTTCTTGACTTTTCCAAGCACCCAGGGACAGATTAAAGTTTTTAGAAGATTAAGTAATAGTTTTGGAGACCGCTAATAGCATACATTATGCATTTGATTGCTGCTGTGCTATAGCTTACTTTGGCTTAATTTACTATTCCTCTCCACTGACAACAGCGATTGATACTGAATTGAAAGGTTTTACTTCTTTTACAGGACTATTCATTACATTAAAATATAATCCTGCAGTTTCTGGGTTGTACTGAGATGCAGGCTACATTGTCTAATGGAGATTGTAGGTTCTTGGAGGTTGCCCAGCTGGAATGTATGTGGTTGTTGCAATATATGTGCTTGTTGGCAGTTCACCTTCCTGAGCCTTTTCTATCTCTGCTACAGACTTCGGGACTCTCCAGACCTCTCTGGTTCTGACTGAATCCCCGTCTTTCCTTATTGCCTTATGGCAGTCAAGATGTTATCGTTATATTCTCTTGACAGTAATACATTGTAGTTGTATTGTCGAAGGCTTTCACGGCCGGCATACGATGGCTGGTGTGGGTCTTCCGGGCTGTGTGGCCGTGTTCTTTAAGTTTTGTTTCCTAACGTTTCGCCAGCAAGAACATGAAAGACACTGCAGACTACAGCAACCAGAAAAATCTGCAGTAGCTGAACATGCTCTCAAGCACACTGGACACAAAATCCTATTTGAAAACACAGAGATACTGGACAACACCAACAGCCACTATACCAGGCTATACCGGGAAGCCATTGAGATTCACAAACACCAGCACAGTTTCAATAAAAAAGAGGAGAGTCTAAAAATCAACAAAACCTGGCTACCAATCCTGAAGAAAAATACAGCCTGCAAAAGGTCAACGAACTCAGCTCAACCACCAGGACATGTGAACAATTCACACAATGAACTTGCTAATCACCCCCAGCAGCCCCTCATTAACAATTCAATAGAAGAAAAAACCCTGCCTAATCCCCAGGAAGATACACACAGATGCTGACACCAAAACAAGCAGCCACTCAGTAACCTCCCTATAAATACCCACAAAAGGGTCACATCACCCTGGGCACAGAGAGAACTGCTCCTGTCTGTGCTCCTGCACTCTGAAGATGCCGGTCACAGGTGCTGGCGAAACGTTAGGAAACAAAACTTCAAGAACACGGCCACACAGCCCGGAAGACCCACACCAGCCACATTGTAGTTGTCTTCCAAAGCTATGGATTAAGTTTGCATGTAACACTAAGCCATAGTTTAAACTCATATATTAAATGTCTTGCCCATATATGTCTTCTGAATACAAAATAAATCATAACCACAGTGAGCTGAAACATGCCTAAACTATGGTTTGAATTTGGCTTGTTAGAGGAAATTAGTTACATTTAATGAGTTTGTCTGGATTGAGATAATATGACAAACAAGGGGAAAAATGGCAGTTGACCTAAAATTAGTACAAGCCCAATGTTCATCTCTAAACCAGAAGTGCGCAATCTATGTCCTCAGGATTTCATTTGGCTGCCAAGTCATGGGTTTATTGTAGACCACCGCTCCCCAAAGTGTCACTGAACTGTAATTTTAAATGGGGCAGAAGGGGAAAATGATAAAATACATCAAGTTCAGTGATTAACTATATTTTGTTAATTTAATTTTAGTTCTGTCTGAGTGTTCCCTTTAATTTAGAATTGGATTTAAGCATTTGCCTAATTCAAAGTTTTCTTCTAATTCCCACAAGCCTTCAATCTATCTTTTCCAGAACAAAGTAGATTGTTCAGCCAAGATACCAGGATAATACCAACAAAAATGATGACCCAAAAATGGAGCTTTGCTGTAGCAATGTTTTAAGCAAAAGGACAAATGAAATGTGCTGAATTAATTATGGTGTAGGCTGTCCCAGAATGTAAACAAATGAAGTGCTGCCCCTCGTCTGGAAAACTAGCGTGTCAAGAAAAACTCCAAGTTACCGTCAGGAAAGACAGTGCCTTCCTAATGTGTACATCTCAATTAGTTCTTCACATCAACATAAGAAGGCAAAGAACAAATTATAAAACTGATGACAAGATATAATACTGGTATTTTTAGTTATTATGTCCCAATTCATAACTGCTCCTGGAATTATTTCATAAAATAAAAAGGAGTGGAAAGGAACGGGGTACAACACCATGTGCTGCCCAAAAGGTCCATTGGCATTCTACATCTCTGTTTTTCTTGCAGACTTGGGCTAGGGTTGTTTTTTTTTTTTAAATAATACTAGCCCCCCAACACAATCAAAATGAACACTTAGTTTTTAATATCAGCCCATCAAACTTATCATGACATATTCAACCTTTTAAACAAAATGAATGATTTCTTTAAAAGGTTGGATGTCTCATTCAAGCATCTAAACCAGCTATTGGGGAGGAAAAAAAATCAGAGATCACAGAGGCTAAGAAATGAAGAGAGGAATGAGAAACAACAGCAGAGTGTTAAAATTGTGAGAAGAAAATCAATCATGGGAAAATTTGCTCTAAATAAGACATTACAATATAGCAGCGTGAACAGTGAACAGAGGCAGTTTGATATGGGGAAATGTTTTAACATTTGGGCTATATTTTCCATTTGCCTGGTGTTCTTCACCCACTTTCCCATTCTTCAAAACTGAATTGTCCTCACTGTGATTTCAATCAGATAATCCTACTAATTTTCCACACTCAAGAAATTGCTGTCTCAGGTAGCACTGAAAATGTTTAAAAAATGTTTGGTTTTATAAATTAAGTCATGCTACTTGAAAAGGGAAAAAAGACGGGGGTAAAATGGAGGTAGAAATAGATTTTGGTCTTCTCTTTCATTCCAGGCATTTATTATCGATTTAACTATATGAATTGTTCCATCAAAAACATATCTTATTCACATCCTGTAACAGCAGTAAGTGACTACGGCTGGCCGGTGATAAATCTACCATTCAGTTCTCTTCTCTTACATGCAAATGAAATTGGTCTTCATCTGGAAAAGAAAGTTTTTCAGATCAGCAGGTAATTTATGTAACATTCTTAATGAAGTGCGTTCCTAAGGGGGGGGAAGTTTGCTCCTGGTTTGGTGCCTTTAACACCACCCTTAAGCCTGGTCCTGGAAGCCCTATTAGAAGGAATACAACTGTTTACAAATTGACATCTGTTCCCCGTAGCCTGCTTCAGTTAGCAATGTGGCAGCAGCATTTTGAACTTAGGCAGTAGTTTTTAAGAATCTTTTTTGAAAATAGTGCCATACAGAATGCATTAAAACCACCCAAATCCAGATGTGACCAAGAGGGGAATAAATGTGACTTCTGTAATAGTATCAATGCTGTCAGCTTGAGTCTTTCCTGACCATGCTATTATACAGATGCACTTAACCAGAGATGCTGTCTCCAAATCTTGAACCTGATACTTGCTAGTCTTATGGTCCAGAGGGAATTATGTGGCTCCTTCCAAATTATAGATGAATGAAATGTCCATGAAATACAAAGACTGCGCTATTTATGTTTTACACATTTGTATATAAGTGGGTACTCATTGAATTTCTACTGCATCTTGTAGTGATCTGTCTCCATACTGTGATTAATATGCATCACTGATGTGTACTAATCCATTATGCTGTGCTCTCTAATTACTCTATTATGCACAGGAAAGATAAAATATTTATTTTGTTATGTAATGACATTAAAAATACAGCTCTGCTTGTAGTGCTATGAGATATTCTCCAGTGGCAGCAGATTGCAAAGTACATGACAGATTATTTAGAAAATGTATTAAAAATCCCACTCAACCTGGTGTTAAAATAGTATATTTTAAAATAAATTCCTGTGCTCTTGTGAGGCCAGTCTGAAGAACAGTTCCAACAAACCCTTGTGCAGCTGCAGATTAGTATGGAAAATCTAGTAAAAAACAAGGAAAACTATGTTTTTCAGGAAAAAAAAAATTAAAAAGCACTATCCAAGGAAAGAAAAATAGGACAAAGAAAAATAAAAACAGAAAAAGAAACAAAAATAAAAACATACAGGGCACACTCTCATGTACAGACTTAAAAAAAAAAACATTAAAAATAGACCAGCTCTCAGCCTCTGGATTCCCAAGAGGATTCTCAGCTCTGCCTCATCCAACTAAGCCATGTACTTTGGAGAATTGACCTCTGACTTTTGGGAAGAAGAATTGTATGTCAAATTCCCTACTTCAAAATTGGAGATCTTGGTCCAACCTCAAGAAGGGAATCTAGCCTAGCCTATGATCCTGGAAATTCTGTACAAGAGCCGTCAGAGTCTGGCTTTAATATTTGAGGTGATGTCAGCTGACAGATCCTGGGGGAAAGCACCATAGAAGGATTTACATAGGATCACGCTAGCTTGCAACTAGCACACACTTATTAGGAAAAACACTTCATTGGAACGTTGTGACCTCCTCTCAGATAAGAAAAGTTGGGATGAGTAGGAACACTATGGAAAGTCTATTTATACTTTACAGTACGATTAAAAAAAAATCTTATGTCTTTCCATATGTGCATATATGAATAGTCAAAAAATGCACGTTGGTGTGAATGGAATTTGATTTGTTATGAGGGTTTGAGAATTTGTTCCAGATTCCAAATTTACAAAAGAAGATGTACAGATTTGTTTTAAAATCAAGTTTGGTCCTATACATTCACACATGTCTTGAATTTACACACCCACATCAAACTTTTGTTGATAATACTCAAACAGAGATTGGGCTAGCTAGATTTCACCATGTTTGCACCAGGGAAACTAGAAAAATGTCTACAAATTTAAATCATTTTGATCTTTTAAAAACATCAACATAAATCCAGCCACAGAGTAAGTTATTTGATAAATCTGAGCAAATTATTTAGCCTAGTGGAGAATGCCCTGCTGCCAACAGCTGGCTGAATGTGGTTACTGGGACTGTTAGAAAGGTTACCTTGGTGGAAGTAATTTCTTTGTATGTGCACAAGAGACCATCAATAACCTCATAGGTAACCAAGGACTAACTTTGCTGAGTTCTCTGTATCAACCTGCACTGAATCTAGAAACAAAGACGAGGGTCAGAGTAATTTGTGCAATACAAGCATATGCCATTCTCTCTGGCTGATGTTTATAACCTAACTGTACAGCATAATGCTTTACCTAATAAAATTCATCCATGATCCTTACAGTCTACTTACATATTCTGCAGTCTTTTTGAGGTCATAAATAGGCCGCTTCAGGGACTGCACCAGAAAGAAAATCCCTAAATGTTCCTGTTAATCTAAGAGATACTGTGTTATATAGGTTTAATACATTATTCAGTTTTCAAAACTTTTGCACGTCTAGTTTTTGTTACAACCCATTGAGATTTGCAAGACGTTTATGAACAATCCAAACTACTGTCTTGCACACAATTTTTCTCTGAGCCTCATTTTGTCTACTGAAACTGCAGTCTCACATTCATCTACATATTGTTTATTCTTGTTGATTTCAGTAACGTCAAAGGGTAAAACTCTATGTAACAATTAAGGATTCCTGATTTGATTTCCACTGATTTGAAATTAAGAAGTGGAGGGGCAAATTCTGAGTAAGAGATTTACAGTCCACCCAGTCACAATGTTATCTCAGTGAACATAGTCTCATACACACAGTAATGTGGCAAACACAAACATATCTTTATTGTATTTTTTCACATAGGGTATTTTCAATAGATGAATTTCATTGCAAAAACGTTCTAAGGGGAAAGGTGAAATCCACTTTCTTAAAACACTGCTTCTAGTTTGAATTGATCCTCCACTCTGTGCTTTACCAAAACAAAAAACAAAAAACAGTGGAATATTTGACCATAAATCTTTAATTGTACTAAATGGACAAGGATATGAACCTTAGAGCGTACACTGTCAGGCTAATTACAATTATTTATTATTTATTATTGAGGAGCATAGGTTATTGTTCTGTAAGCTTTTAAAGTTCTATATAATTATTTTTAAACTAAAATAACATCCATGCTTTGTGGTATATGGATCATGTGTGTATTGTCTTTTCATCATGCCAGATTCTGTACAGTCTTTATGTTATAGCCATTAAAAAACAATAATGGGATATAGTTCATTGCTCCCATTTTAGGAAGAGGAAAGAGTATCAGAGAGTCTAAAAATGGGTCAATCCATTTTGCTTTTAGGACTCAGACTACACCATAAATTTTATAGATAGTGGGGCCCCACATAAGCTTTGTTTTTATTTTCTTTTTCCATTAGGGAATGCACTGATGGATGGTATCGGTTGGCTTGTATTAATTTAATGTGAAAGAAACAAAAATCCAGATTTTTTTTTAAGTTCCACAAAAATTTACTCAAGAATGTACTGAAAATGCAGATTTCTTAATTTAACTCTAATATTCTGCCCAATGATCTCTGCATTGGCTCTAACATTGTTAAACCTTGTTATAGTTTAATTTTATTTTTGCAATCAACTTATTTATTATGTATTTAAACTTTTGAGGGTTGTTTCTGTGGAACAAGTATTGGTTGAATTGGCTATGCTAGCACCTATTTTTTCTGAAAAGTCTCTCCACACTGAATACATTGTGGTAGAGATCTGAAATGGTAAGCTGTAATTCCACAACCCTGCAACAAAACAGACTTTGTGCAGTAGCACAAGTCAGAAATTACAAAGTGCATCTTTTGGATTCCTGGACTACGGTTCACTGCAGATTCACACTTACCTAGAAAGTGGAGACAACAGTAGAAAAACAAGAGGTAATTAAATAACATCATCAACAACAACAATAATGTCAATCTTCCCAACAGTTATCTCCTTCTTAAATAACCTGTCCACCTATCATGGAAGCTTATTCCATTTGTAATAAAACAAATCAGTTGTACGATAAAACAAAACTGGATGAATGAAGAGGAAACACTGGTTTATAAATAGTTCTCTGTTTTCCTTTTTTCTTCTTTCAGTGGGGAATAAGTCAAAATCTTGCCCCTCTTTTCTTTGCTATTTGTTCCCAAGCATACTTCTTTAAATCAATTGATTCTGTCCATTCCTTCGCCCCCCCCCCCCATAGCAAGAGGGAAGGGGTATGATCCCACCCAATAAAGCAAGAAGAGTTGCTTCAATGAAAATAATGGACCAGAAAAACTGGCTGAAAGAAAATGGGCTATTTAATGCAGGCTATGTACTACAGACCAATATTAAATGACCTCTTATTAAGGCAAGCAGGTTGCTAATTAAAGCTAACACTGGAGATGTAGGTGACTTTCCCTTTCCCTCCATCGCCCTCCCCCTCCCCCCCCCCCCATCAGCATGGATCCATGTTGAAACTTGGGTGTCTTTCCTCCCTCCTTTCAATCTATCCAGCCAGAGACTTCACCCCCGTTGACAGCCACGGCAAGCCGAAACTGACAGCTCTTCAAAACCCGCTGAAGAAACCCAGCATTAATTAAGTCATTGCTGGACTGTAATTTCCTTGAGAAGTAAAAAATTCTAACACAAGAAAAGGTTACAGAGACCTTTTCTGTGTCAAAATTACCATGCCACATGAATATTAATGCTCTTAATGAAGACAACCTTTGCTTCATCAAGAAGGTTCTGGAGCAGGTGCCAAGGCTGAAGCCTCATTCCGTGGATTTTTTTCCCGTTGCCTCTCTCTACTTCGTGAAAGGAACGGCAGTGTGGGGATCCTCTCCCCCCCCCCATTAAAATCAACATTCTCCCCATGACTCCTTCCTTTCCTCCCTCCGTTTTTTACAGATGGGAAGGAATCTTTACCATCTACTTGAAAATCAAACATGTAAAGAATTCCTTCAAGGCATTAGTCAGGGTTCAGGGAGAGGGGGAGAAAGGGGGAAGAGGGACAGAAAGGCTTACAAGACATACAGACCTCTCACTCAACGCCTAAATAGACCAGAGCAGGTTTCCATGTCTAAAGTTGCCCCGGGCTGCTCCTGAGGACATTTCATCTTCCAAAAGGTGTCTGGTGAAAGCTACCACTGAGGAGCCAAGGGCCATGTTTGGTCTCCCCCTTCAGGCAAAGAGCATTTCCTCATTTATGGCTCATACAGGAGCTTCACGTATTTATTACACACTTATAACTAGCGCAGTCAGACATAAAACAAAACAATTGATGCAATAGTTGTAAGTTCACAATACAAAATAATGTTTAGACATTATTTTTTGCATCTTTTTCCATCCCCCAAATTGGTAGGAAATGACACTTTCTCCCCATTGTTGGGAAATTTCAGCTGCATGATATCTGGAAGCTCCAGGGAAAACAAAGGGGCTTTTGTGAGTGTCTGAAGCCTGTTGCCTGTGGGTTGCCTGCATGAGCTGCACATCCCCATGACCAACAGGACAAGCATAGGATCAGTATGGATATTCTGTGTAGTTCCATTTTCTTGGGAAACTTGGGTCACGTTCAGGCAACATAGATGACCCAGTCAACCCTTCTAGCATTACAAAATGTCCCGATCTAACAGAGAGCAGCCATTTTCAGTGTCAAAGGAGCAAAGGAGGCTGGGAAGCTGCTGCTTTCTTAAAAAAACAAAAACAAAATTTATAGAAAACAAAGAAGGTTGTCAACACCATGGACAGAGATGGGGGTCCCCGTGCTGTCTGACTATTTGGAGCTAAACCTAACCCTCTCTAAACCTGCGGTGACTGGTTTTGCATGACACCTTACTCCTTCTCCAAGCATGTCACGGGAACAAAGCCAACCCGTTCTTCCTATTGTGTATTAGAAGATCTTATGGAGAGTCTAGAAGTATATTTTTCCTACTCAATAAAAAGGCAACAGGATTTTATAATACACAAGTTTTTCTACAACAAAGAAATGCATGACATTTCCCCCTGAAAATTATGTTATCTGATGGGGTCTAGTGCCTGTGCTTAACACAACTATCATGTTTTTGAAAGCCTGATGACAGCCAAGATGAAAACCTGGTGATCTAGGATTATAATAAACTGGCTTAAAATGTTAAATGCACAACAATGCAGCTGCCCTGTTGGATTTTGTTGAAGCCACTATATCCTGTTTGGGGCCAATCCTGCTATGTTTTTGTTCTTTTTAAGTCTGAGGGAAGGTGAAAAAATTTTGCAAATCAAGTGACTGGAGTATGAATGTTTAAGTCTCCTCCTTCTTTATATGGGTTTCAGTATGGTTTAGGACCTCATAGTTATATAAACCTCTACACTAAAAAAAACCCCAAACAGGTAACTACATACTGCATACTTGAGCTCCAAAATCCTTTTGTTTCCAGAGGAGTTTCATAAGACTTTTCTTGCAAGAGACCTTGATAGGAAAAACTATTATCTACAGTCAACTTTGGCTTACATTCTTGTTAAGAAGCCCATGAGCAAAAACCATAAATCATAGGAAAATGCTAACTCAGGATTGTTAATGAGAAAATAAAATGTTTATGAAGCACTTGTATGGGGAAATATATACATATGTATATGTGTTTTGAAAATATAGGGTTTGAACATGTAACTGAAAAATTAAACAACCCCCTCCCATAGGATTTCAATATCTGATAAATGTAGTAATTTGGGGGGGGCAGTAATTTTTAAACTAGTACATCTGCCCCACACAGCTTATATGAAATCTGTTGGCTTTTTCTCCTTCAGTTCATTTTTTTTTATGCCACATGGATGTGTGCTGAAATAAAGCAACAGAAACCAGATATTGAATGAGCTATTCCAGACTAAACTGAACATGCTTTGGTGCCATTTAAATCACTGGGGCAGATATGTCATGACTAACTTAAGAACCATTGATTTCAACAAGCCTTAAATTCCACCCAATATTCAGGTATGTTAAAATCATTAAAGCCTTGCGTACTTTAAAGCTGAAAAACTAGACTGAAATATTTGTCAGTTCTGCTCTGTTTGCAAGTGCTAATAAGTTTGCAAAGCTTATCTTATGTTAATTAACTCATGTTAATTATGTCATGTTAATACATTTGCAGAAAAATTAAGCTCGTGCAAGCAGCTTCTTTATACCCGCTGTTTTGTGTCACAAGCTCAGGGAAAGTCACAGTATTTTGGATTTTTAAAATATGAAGATGTTTACGAATAAAATAGGACAAATAGGCTGCTGAAATAACACCATGCTGGCAAACACATATTTTCACACCACCAAGTGACAGTCCATCAGGCTTTTTGCAGCCTCTTCCAACAGTCCAAAACTGGTGAGCAGCCACCAAGAATACCGTTGTGTAGTCACTCTAGAAAGACTTGAGATTCAGATGTTGGGTAATAGAAAAGAAGAAATGCTGTCATAAAACATGCTCAATGTTTAATGCCATAGGGATATTTATATGTCATGACTGCCCTTCACATGTACATGTATTGGAAGCACTCCTTGTGAATTCTTGTAACCAGGTATGCAAATAACTGTGAAACCCCCAAATCCCAATGCTTTTGAATGACAAGATTTCTCCTACAACCTAAACAACTACTGTACCTCTTTTACAACTGTATAGTTCAACAAGTTGCTCTCTCACATACAGGGGGCTGTACTAATCTCAGATCAGTATCATGCCCCTTTGTTCCCACAATGCCATGAGGCTTCCATAAGTCAACTATAGCTGAGTTGATTCACTTCCAGCTCTGCTGCTTCTCCAGAAAAAAACTTTGCAAAGATAGTTTTGCTGCATTTTCTCTGGAGGTGCAGAAAAGGCAATTGCCCACTGGTTGGAATTTTGGTCTCTTCCTGCTTCCCAGCTCCAAGGATTCCCCTCCTACTGATGTCAGAGTGTGGTGGTCACTTGGCACCATTTCTCCATCCTTCCCACTCAGCCCAAGGCACAATGCTACCCTTATTCATGACTGCTGTTTTTCTTGTTTGTTTTTTTTTCTCTCTCTCTCTCTCATCATATAACTAACATAACAAGGTGGCCGTGGATGGGGAGAATGGAAAACTGGCTGGGGTGACCTCAGGGGGTGTAAAAAGTCAAAATGGCGGCTACAACTGCACAATCAAGGCCCTGCCCCTTTGTTATGTGCATCCCATGTGACACTCATATAAAAACGGGGTGGGGCTTCAGTAACCCACTACCTTGACTTTTTTGACCCCCCTTCCCATGCTGGAGTGCTGATTTTTGCTCACCTTTGGTTAACTGGAAGGTGCACTGACCAACTCAAAGGTTCATTGGAAGCCAGAGGTTCGGAGGCTCGAAGGGTGATGCTAATGTGATTGTTGAGGGTTTGGTGAGCAAAAACAACAGCTGCATGGAAGTGTCCTTAGTACCCTAACATCACCTTACTTTCATCCCTCTGTCTTTTTTTCTGGATTTTTAGCATTCTACCTGATGAAGAAATCTCAAAAAATTCAGAGTTTGCAATTGTTTTGTAAATGATATGTTTCTCCTAATAAATCCATTGCATGAATATCGATTTTCATTCTGCTCTTAATTATTATTCCAATTATATAATTTTAAGAGATCTATGGGTTATTTTGGTTCTCTGGGCTTCCATTCCTGTCTATGTAATGAGGCCTCAGTGTGTCAAGTGATTTTGGACCCTATCTTAAATGGATGGTTCAAACAATTTTTCTAGTGATGGAGAATTAAATAAAGATTTCTTGCGTTTAAATTACTGACACTGAAATGAGAATAGCTCAGCTGCTTATCTTTCCAGATATCCATGTTCAGCTAATCTGTCAGTTGATATGATATTTCTTTCCAAGCAAGTAGAAGAGCTTTGGGTGAACTCTTGCATGACCCACAGAATCATGAGATTGGAGGGCGGGAGCTCTTTACTTCAGTGAATCAGCTGGACTTAACCTGAAGCTTGCTGGCTATAATATTGATTGTACTAGTCTTTTGCCTAAGTTCTTAACTTCCAAGCTTAATGTTAAAATGCCTGAGAAATTATGGGAGAATTATTTTAAAGAGAAAAAAAAACTGTTCTAAAAGAAGAATAAGGTATATGACAAGTGGGTAAAAAGATAGTCAAATTAATATTAATAATAGTTTTCATCTTTTCCTTCTACTAACTCATGATCTAATCCTAGTCATGGTTAATGTGTACAAATAAATCTGGATATTTACTGTTGAGAGATGTAATGCCCTATTTATATTAAAAAGGTAATGTCAGTGATATATCTTTATGGGTGCTTATGTAATAGGTATTAGATTTATAATGT
Organism: Python bivittatus; assembly: GCF_059951505.1. Lineage (NCBI taxonomy): Eukaryota > Metazoa > Chordata > Lepidosauria > Squamata > Pythonidae > Python > Python bivittatus. The sequence continues at coordinate 24,287,335 of NW_028277113.1, read as the reverse complement.
AGGGAAGAAACATAATTTTATTAGGAAGAGCAATAGTTCACAATCCTATTATTGTTTATTGCTGACGTCAAGACTGAAATATAATAAGGATCGTGTAACAACTGCAAATAATAAAGGTTGTTTACATTTGCACGCAAATGGATCTTTTAAAAACAAAATGTTGATTTTAAAATGTGGCTCTGAGTCTGCTCCAGAAATCTTGCTGAGACTCTTGTTCATAACCATGTTTAGGACTTACAGCTAGAAGCTTCACCAAGAATTGCATATCTTTATGGCATTGTTCTACCAAAGAAGCTAATAATGAAAAGAATAACCCTTTTTAATAAAAGAGACTGATTGTTTTTTAATTGTATGTCATTTTGATTTAATTTTAAAGAGTTGCTTTACGGCCAAGGGAGATTCTTTTTGACATCACTTTGAATTCTTTTAAGCTTACAGTTGAATTAAAAAGTATCCCCTAAAATAGATTGTATTACTATTTTGAAACAGTTTTTCACAGAATGGCCTCCAGATGTGTAGGACTATAACACCCAGAATTCACAGCGAGAGCACCTGCTTTGGCTGGGATTTTTTAGAGTTCTACTCCAATGTTTCTGGAGTTCATCAAGTTGGGTAATACTGATTTAAAGCCAGCTCTGGGAGGACTTTTTGCAGAAAGAAAAGCGAAAACAGAAAGAGAGTGAGAGAGTCTTTTGTCTTATGGGTAGAAACCGGGTGAGTTTTAAATCTCACAGCTGGTGCATAGTTTTGTCAAGAGCTGCTGCATTTAATAGCTGGCTCTTGCAAATAAAATTGCTTAAAAATAATTTTCTTTTAATTGTTTCCTGCTTTCCTAAATTTGTATACACTTTAAACATTATTTTATCTTCCTGGCACATTGTCACTGTCAGGAATTCCTAATGGATAATCTATGAAAGGCCATTATTCTTCAGAAACCCTACTTCAACAGTTTTCAGATCCAGTTGTAAGCAAAACTATTTGGGTGTCTTCTCAAAAATGCCTGGAATCTCACAAAAGAATTAAATCTTATGAGATCTGGGCAATCTTGCTCTCACCTTTTTTGAAAACTCATATGAAAATACATAAAACTGAAGATTTCAGAGAGTGATGGAGAGATTTAAAGAGAAAGAGAAAAGCATTATTTTAAGTCAGATTTGATTTGGAGAAGATCAGAATCTTGTTTGGTGAATGACCATGATGTAGCATATACAGATATATGCACATACAGAGAGAAGTTACTACAGAGTATTAATACTGCCAGTTGTAAGCCTAATGGATGAATTCTTAACTAAATGTAATTGCAAAGATGCTGTCACATATATCACATTGAACTAATCTAGATTTACAGCCTCTATAGAATTGATAGCATGTCCATGTTATCCAGCTGAAGAACCTTATTGCCATTGAATATGTCACTTCATATGACAAGAAGTGTCTGAAACTCTGGAAGGACAGTGTGGATTATGGATTCTAGTGGATTAGAAGAAGAATGCATAACCACAATCAACACCCACAAAAAGCTTACTTTTGAAGACATCATGTAAATAAAATAACTCCTATAGACAGCATAACACTGATAGAATTCTGAGCCACAGTAAGAACTGTCAAGTTCCAAGCTGATAATAAACAATACGGTCCTCAAAAAGAAATTAACTTTTGCTAGATCAGGAAGAATCTTTTTTATATAGCAGTACCATCCCTCGGTTAAGAATGGGAGATGGTGGGGTACAGAAAGGGGTAAAGAAACTGAAATCCAGTGGAAAGGTCATTCAAATTTGTTTCCATTTAGACCTCCCCCACCCCCTTTTGGATATTCCCAGCCTTAATGAATAAGGTTGTTTATGATATATTTCTCCAAACAGAGTTCATCTTTCCATGCTTCCAAATTGGAATAGGTTGAGAACTTGCAAGAAACCTCTTACATCAGATAGGAAGAAGCAGAGCTATACATATTTATTTATGTTTGAACTCTTGACCTCTGTACTATACTGTGGGTCATTCATCTACTTAAAAGCCACCTTATTAATTTTATACCAATGTTCTAGGTATGAATGTTAGACTGTGCTTCCTTGTGATCTAAGCCTGAAATGACCTTTTAATATGTATGTATATGTTTATGTGTATGTGTATTCTTTTTTAACTCTTAAGCCACCTGAAATAATGTTTCTGAAGAGGGTATTTTTTATCAAGGTATGAATCGAGCTAGGAGTCAGAAATGATTTCTTTCAGAATCTTATTAATTAAAAAATTATTAATTAAAAAAAAAGGCAAGGGTTAATTTAAAAAAAAGGCAATGCACCTACAGCAAATTAAATCAGCTCTCACAATCATGTTGGTTCCATCTGATTAATAAAGGAATCGCAGAACAGAATTAGCTAAAGTTAACACAACCTATTCAGATAAGTTCAGCTTTTGCCTGTGGCATATGTTAGCTCTGTTTTCTGTGCAACAAGGTAATGGACAGAAAAGAAATCACTTTTTGGGAGAATTTCACCAACTAGTATATGCAGCTACATCCAGCACAGAATGAAAAGCCCTACAACAGAGATATGTACAACTTGAGCCTCCAGGCACAGTCTATCACTCTTTGATGCAGACAGTTGTATCCATTGTTTATATGTATGTGTGTGTGTGTAAATATATATACTAATCAAATTTCATTTTTGTGATTGTTCCAGACCATGTAATCCCCAAGGTGCCATTGACAGGCCCGCTGCTGCCCTCAGACTGAAAAAAAGTTTCTCTGTAATGCACTTTGATCAGAAACTCACCACGTAAGAATTTACATCTGGCATTTCTAGAGGACAACGCCCTCCTGACATGGTAAAGAACATGAACAAGCTATAAACGATTCCTAGGTACAAGACTTTAACCTGAAATACTATGGTAGAATTCTAAATGTATACAGATAAGGTAAACAGCATTAATAATATAATTATTACTATTGAAATAGAATCTGTATGTTTGGTACACATGATACATAGATTTTTTCCTCATACTCTTCAGTGTGTTAGATTTGAATTATAAAAGTATTAGGATATGCTTTTATACAAAAAGAGGAAAATATTTAACCCACAGGTTATTATCAACACTCTGACTTCATGTTTCTCATTTATCTTATCACCCATCATATTAAAAAAATGACTTTTTTGCATTGCATGAGTTTAGCGACCTATGATGAACCTTTCTATTACATTTGTAAGTGCAGTTTTTGTTCATTTCTAAAACACACTCTCAACTGATCTTCTCTCCTTTTAGAGTTCAGTGTATGTGTATAAGTATCCTTCCTTGGTAGCCATTTGTCTGATGAGGTTCCAAATATCTTATCTGAATAAGAGGTGTACGCTGCCCCTGATATGGAGCCAAGGTGTAAAGGAGGAATGGATAAATAGACCTGCTCCTATGATGAAGTGAATGAGAAAGCTGCATAGGTAGGAGAACTCAACACTGGCATGAAAACTCCTGCATTCATATGAAATCTATCGGCCTCTTCATTACATTATCCTGAAGTACATTTGAAAATGTAAAATAGAAAGTACAAAGAAAGGCTTGCAAACATGATTATTATGTAAGAATATAGTCAGGGTTCAGCAGATTGCAGCATCTGGATGACCTTGTCTGTGCTTGGAAGCTAAGCAAGATCAGTCCCAGTTTGTATGTGGAAGGAAAAATACCAGTAATGTAGGCTATATCAAGAAGTCAAAAAACATGACAGAAGAAGCCATTGGTAAACCACTTCTATACTATTGTTAAGAACACTGTATGAATATGTCCATGAAGCTACCTGAAGTCTAACTTAACTGGAAGCTAAACCAGGCTTAGCTAATGAATGGGGTTGGTGGCAAACTCTGCTGTGTAATGTTAGCAATGGGAAATGGAGGAATAGTTAGGATACCATTCTGCAGACATACTTAATAATCACCATTTACTTACAGATAACAAGTGAGAATACTTGTTGAAATTTGAATTTGTCTGTCAAAATAGGGCTGGGAGATCCCAATTCAAGTTCTTATTCAGTCATGTTGCTCACCGGGTAAATTCGGATGTTCAGTATCTCATTGGGTTGTGATGAAAAACAAATGGGGATAAAAGACAGATGTTGTCTAAACAGAACTGATTGAATAATGATGCAGAATGGAATATAGGCAGAGAATAACCTTTTAACGGAGTTAGAATTGTACAAGATTTTCTACCCTCTGAATTGGATTCCTGGGACAGTTTTATCTATGGCTAGATGTAAATAAAATTGGGAACTTAGGAAGATGTTTCCAGAGCTCCCTGGAGCCAGGAAGTGGGAAGAAAAAAAATGTAGTACATCACAGACAAGAATGCAACGGTGCCTGATTTTGTCTAGTGAGAAGTGTTTTGATGCTTGCATGTCAGGAATGTAGCAGAGATAAAACATTCAAAAGTTCTGTCTGTCCCCATGGCTTACTGTGTGACGTTACAAGGCTGCAGATCTCTTCCTTCGCAATTTCTAATGATGCAATAACAGTAGAGCTAAATCAGTTTCCCTTCAATTCACTTTTAAACTAGTAAATACCTAACAGTTCAAGTTTTTATCTTTTTGGAAGTAAATGTCAAAGTGTGTGTGCCTCTTTCTTAACTCATGTCAGCAAGAGTCAGAAAAATTATTAGTTTTGTTGTGAAGATCATCATTTTGGATATTTATATTAAAAGCATGTGTTTCTTCTGGCTTGAATGAAAATGATTATATGAATTGTTGTATGTGATGAACCTTATTAAAAACTTATAGGATTTGACCCTTGTCACTCAGGGCCATTTTTTTCCCCCTGTATTATGATCTCTGTTGATCTTTTGTGTAACTTTAGAGTAATCTCTTTTCTTTCATCACTAAAATACTTTTCACTAGTAGGACTGTAGTAAATTATGAGATAGTTGAAACAAGCCCTTTAGAACCTATTCATTAACCTGGGATATTTTTAGGTATAATGTGGTAGATTTACCATTAAAGAATTTAACATTATAGTATAGTGTGAATTATATCTAATTCTAAATATAATTCAATTAATGCTCATTTCTGTTTTACTTGCTATATTTGTATCATAAAATCTTCACAATTAAGAAGACACCTTCAGAACTTCTAGCCTCTCATGCAGCTTTCTAGTGGAAATTGCTCTGAGCATCTCAGTGAGACAGAACACAGTACTTTCTGAACAAACTTTCTCTTGAAATATAGAGAAGGGAGTATATACTGTAGAAGATAGATTGATTTTGGAGCAATTCATATGGGGAAATATGGGAATTCTGGAAGTTGCAGTCCCAAAACATCTGCAGAACATTGGTTTAAGAAAGCAGTTCTAAAATCATCACATGAGATTGTCAGTTGGCTCATATCAATGTGTACTTATTTATATGTGCATTGCCTCATGAAACAGGAAGACATATTTCCAGATAAACATAAATAGTATATCAATGTTGCCTCAGAATCCCATTATCAGCTGATTTTGTCCATGCACAGAGCCAACTGGGTGACTTTGGGCCGGTCAGTCTCTCTCAGCCCTAGGAAGAAGGCAATGGCGAGCCACTTCTGAAATCTTGCCAAGAAAACTGCAGGGACTAGTCCAGGCAGTTGTCAAGAGTCAGGATTGACTTGAAGGCACACACAGACAACACAATTTATTTACTAGGCAATACAGCATGTTATACTATCTTCTATAATTCATAAGTAATTGGACAAATTGGGATAAACTATTAAAAGGTCAGTAGATATAAGCAGTAGAAACTATTTGTCTGGAAGTTATAAGTATATCTGTTCCTTTTGAGTGTAGAAAAAAATGTGACTCCAGTTTTATTCCAGAAAAATAATATGTGCCTGAAATATCCCCAAGTATTAAAAGTGGGGGAGATTATTATTTGAAATATGGTGAAAAGATTAATTCCACATTGATACGTAGTTGGCTCTGAGTTTGGGGTATTTATTCTAACAGGGCAGGCGGTTCGATATCATTAGAATTATTTTGCATCATTTTGTAGATAAGTATAATAAAGCAAAAACCAAGTCCAGTAAGTGCAGTCAAATCTTCCTCATAGTTGGATTACATCTGTAAATGTTTTCAGAGCTGACCATGAAATCTGGCTCTGTGCGCCCTGCACTAGAACAGGGTGCCTAGTTTCTACCTCAGATCTCTAGTGTAATTTGTCAGATAAATATATAAATAAAAAGATCAAATCTCCCTTGGGTCAAGATTGAGTCCTGGTAACTTCATGGCCACATCCCTGTATTTTTTGATGGCAACGGGATGAAAGTGGTTTGCGTTTGCATTTTCCTGGAAACGGTTTGACTTTCCAGTCTATTCTGGTTAGCCAATCTTTCCTGAGAGTCTCCCATCCACATGCTAGCAGGCCACCTGCCAAGACTTTTTAAAGAAAGAGTGCATATATTACATCCATACAGAATTGTTTTTAAGGTGGGGTGAAGAAATTGTAGCCATCCAGTTTATTCATTTACTAAAAATATATACTCTACCCAGTTCTAGGACTCGGTGGTTAACACCAAAGTAATAAAAATATCAGCAAAATAACATGACATAATTAAAAATACACTTAAGGGTTATAAACAACCCAAATCCCAAGAACTTAAGCTGCACTAAAAAGTCAGGTCTTTGTGGTTTTACCAAATGATAGAAGCATCAGGACCATATGGATTTCAAAGGAGTTTCATTTCAGCATATTCCACAAGGATAGGTCTACTCCTGAGAAGGTTTGTTTCCTCCTCAGAGGGCTCAAAGCATTCTTTCCTGGGCTGATCCAAGAAGAAGAGGAGATGTCCTGTGGGTAGCCTGGACCTAAGTCACCGTACAAGAGCTGGTTCTCAAACTGATAAGAAGTCTAGGAGCTGTTTGCTGAACAAGCATTGGGTACAGTCTGCCCCTCCTTCACCTAAGAGATAGGTCTACTCCCCTTTATGTAGAAAGCATTCAAGAAAAAGAAGTAGAAGTCTTCCATCCTAATTTGCCTATCAGTTTCTTATTTGAAAGTAAAGTATGTGATTAAATCCTCGGACATGGCTCAGGAGTTCATGGCTACCATGGCAGCCATGGGCCTGTCTCAAATTGTGTGGGACCCAACCCGAGACAGTGGCCACATGCCGGATTTGGTCTTCTTGTCAGAGCAAAGGCAAAGTGATCAGAGGGGAGATTTACAGCTTTCCCCGTTGTCATGGTCAGATCATGTCCTGGTGACCCTGAGTTTCTCCTATGCCACCTCCCTCTGCAGGGAGGCAGGACCCATGCGATTGGTCCGCCCCCAGCGCCTGATGGACCCGTCAGGGTTTCAAAGGGAGCTGGGGGGTATTCCCGTGGATCTGCTGCATGGTCCAGCAGAGGCATTGGCTGCTGCCTAGAATAGGGAGGCGGCCGGGGCCTTGGACAGGATCGCACCTATGCAATTTCTCTTGCCACATCAGCCCCGACACTCCCTGTGGTTTATGGAGGAGTTGAGGGTGCTGAAGAGGGTCAAGAGACATCTAGAGTGCTGCTGGAGGAAGACAAATACCGAATCCAACAGAACACAGGTTAGAGCTGCTATCAAGGCCTACATTGTGGCAATAAGAGCGGCGAAGCACCAATACTTGTTTGCCCTTATCGCGTCCGCAGAATGCCACCCGGTGGCCCTGTTCAGGATCACTAGGTCCCTCCTTGGCAAGGGGGATGTGGGGGTTCATTTGCAGGGCCATGCAGAGGAATTTTCGGAGCATCTGCAGGACAAAGTCACTCGGATTCGTTCCAAGTTAGAGTCCGAGCGTGGGGCAGGGTCTGGGGAGATACTGGGGGACTGTCTTTACCCAATTATCTGGGAACAGTTTGATCCTGTTGATCCTGAGGAAGTGGAGAGGATCCTGGGGACTGTGAAGGCCACCACTTGCCATCTTGACCCATGCCCCTCCTGGCTGGTGAAAGCAGCTCGGGGGGGTGACATGTGGTTGGATCCAGGTGATGGTTAATACATCCTTGCAGGAGGGAGTGTTTCCAGCTGCCTTTAAGGAGGTGCTGGTGCACCCCCTCCTCAAGAAACCCTCCCTGGATCCTACTGTATTGGACAATTTTCGTCCAGTCTCCCACCTCCCCTTTTTGGAGAAGGTGGTTGAGAAAGTGGTGGGATCACAGCTCTAAAGGGTTCTGGAGGAAACGGATTATCTGGACCCCTTCCAGTCAGGCCCAGTTATGGAACGGAAATGGCATTGGTCGCACTTATGGATGATCTCTTGCGGGAGCAGGATGGTGGAAGTGCAATCATCCTTGCTCTCCTTGATCTCTCAGCAGCTTTCGATACTGTCGACCACGGTATCCTGTTGGGATGAATCAGGGAATTGGAAGTGGGCAGCACAGTATTGTGCTGGTTCACCTCCTTGCTTCAGGGCCGATCCCAATTGGTGGTGATAGGGAGCGAGAGGTCCCATCCTCAGTCCCTCCTTTGTGGGGTGCCACAGGGTTCGGTTCTCTCTCCGCTCCTTTTCAACATCTACATGAAACCACTGGGTGAGATCATCCACTATCATGGGATGAGGTATCATCAGTATCCTGATGATACACAATTATACATCTCCATCCCAGGTGAAGTAAGTGATGCCGTGACTGCCCTTTTGGAGTGCCTGGAGGCTGTAAGGGTCTGGATGGGGAACAGCAGGTTTCACCTGAACCCTGGTAAAATGGAGTGGCTGTGGGTTAATGGCTCCTCTGTATCTGGGACTTTGTCATCTTTGGTACTAGATGGGGTAGCACTGCCCCAGACAGACCCAGTGCGTAATCTGGGGGTCCTTGTAGACTCATGGATCCTGCTTGAAGAGCAGGTGGCAGCTGTGGCAAGGAGGGCCTTTGCACAACTTCAGGTTGTGCATCAGTTACACCCTTTCCTGGATCGGGATGCCCTTCGAACAGTCACTCATGCCCTTGCTATCTCCCAGATAGACTACTGCAATGAACTCTACATGGGGCTACCCATGAAGAGTATCTGGAAGCTACAGCTGGTCCAGAATGCAGCTGCATGGGCTATTTTTGGAGCCCCAAGAAGGACTCATGTAACGCCGTTGCTCCGCAAGCTGCATTGGGTACCAGTTTGCTACAATTCAAGGTGTTGGTTATCACCTTTAAAGCCCTACATGGCATGGGACCAGGTTACCTAAGGGACCGCCTCTCCCCCATGACTTCAACCCGTCCCACTCAATCACAGAGAGAGGGCATGCTTCAGATCCCCTCAGTAAAAGAACTCCAATTAGCAGGGTCCAGAAGGCGGGCCTTCTCTGTGGTAGCCCCGCTCTTTGGAACATTCTGCCCCCGGAGGTGCGATTGGCCCCCTCACTCCTGGCCTTCCGAAGGGCCTTGAAGACCTGGTTCTGTCACTTGGCCTGGGATGGGGAGGGAATACTTCAACCGTGGGGATGGCTAGCCCCATAGAGGCCTGCTGTCTTCAGCCCCAGATTCTTCATCTTCTTGGACTCTCCTTTTCCTCTTTTTTAGTAATGTTTTTTAAATTTTGATGTTTTATGTATTTATATGTATTTATGGTTTTAATGTTTTGTGTGAGTCACCCAGAGTCCCCCATTGGGGGGAGATGGGCGGGGGAGAAATTTAAAACACAAACAAACAAATAAATAAATAAATTCTTGTGTGGTTACTTTATCCTTTTTCTTAATAAATCTTACTAATCAGAGCTTTGAGAAACTTGGTCTTGGATTAACTGCTTCAGGTCAGGCTGCAACCAGAAGCCTAGCACATACAGGATCTTATAGGTGATAAACAGAACCTTCAGAATATATCAGGAAACAAGCTGAATGATGCTGAACATTTAACTTCCAGCAAACTTCAACTTTGGCCATGTTTGATAGGAGTGGGGGATACTGGGAATTGTAGTTCAAGGACTTTAAAAAGTATGTGAAATTTAGAAGAGAAAGAAACTTGCATAAAAGGAACTTAAGTCCAGTACAGAATGAAGCATTCCAAGCAATAAACAGAGTTAAATTAGTAAATATGTGAAATACGACTTTAATAAGTCTGAATTTTACCAGTGAAATAGAACTGAGGACAATCACAGTCTGAACCAATCTACACAGGGAGCAGATCTAACCTTTCCCCCCCCTTATACTGTAGTTCTAATGAAACATCACTCTTCTGAATAGTTATTAATCACAGAAGCTGGTACGAACAGCAACTCTGGGGTTGGATTAGTTCATGAGATTGCAATATGAGAGAAAAATTCACCTGCTTCATCTGCATAGTGTAATCCTGACCTAGATTATTTGTCCTCCCTACTTTGCCCGGATTCTATTTAAATAATACCATGTTTAAGAAATCAACTAATTTGGCACAGTAATATTCAAGTTCCAGATAACTAAAACTATTGTCCAGGAGTCTGATTCTCCAGCCCATAAAGCACCTACATCTGGCCTAGGGTGATCCCTTCTCTTGAGGGCACTTCGGATGGGAGAGGGTTTGACATCTACTGGGTTTGCTTTTGCATTTGTTTTGCAGAATCAGAATGCTGATTATCTGAATTAAGCAAGTTCTGCCTGTGCACCATCCATTTCTATTGAAAATAAACAGTTTATGCGATTAATGGCCTTTTCCCATAATAATTTTAAGATTCAATGTAGCTTGATTTGTTAGTTTGGTCTTTATAATAAAATGATAGGTTATTTTTAATAGGATTGTGCAGATTGTGAGTGATGTACTCTAATGAGGTGCTTTATCTTGTAGAGGTGAATTTCAGTATTTCAACACAGTGAAATGCCTTGTGGTAGTGTATCATACTACCTCCATAAAGGGTTGAACCAGAGTTGTCTTGTTTTAATCATTATATGCACCTCTTAAACAGTGGATCCTGTGCTGGTACAAAATCTGCTATTCCTGAACAAAGCCTTGTGACACCTCTGGTCCACTAAATGGAAACAGGGCTTGGTGTTGCTCCTCCTCAAAATTGTTTGAAGGAATGCTCTACTTCAGATTTGCACAACTTGGCAGTAGGTAAGGGCTGAAATTAAATAGGCTAAACTTCTTCGAGCCACAGATAGGTTTTTAGTGCCTCACTTTCCAAGTGAGCTTGGAAATGGCCGTTCTTTCAGAGCTGCTTTGCTGAGTAATTTTGCTGCCTTCGTCGCCGTCATAACATGTCAGCGCTCACAGGCTGAGTGCTGATTGGTTATTTCCTGGAAATCACCCCTGCGACAGTTCATTGCGGAAACGTTATTTAAAAAAAAACACATACTGCATTTTCGGACTTGCACTAACGAGGGATGCGGGCCGCATGAAATCCTTTGGCAGGCCACAAGCGGCCCGCAGGCAGTACGTTGTGCAGGCCTGCTCTACTTGGATAACTAACCCAGATCCATATCCTCTATTAGGCTCTCATTCTTGCACCGTTTTACCTGAGGCAAAGCTCCATTGAACTCAGTGGGATTTATTTCTGAGGACACACGTGCAAGTGTGTCTGAGCAATTTCTTTTGTAAAACTTTAATTTCTTTCCTGTCATCACTAATTTTTTTCCCACTATTATGACTGTAGTTAATGTTGAGATAGTTCAAACAAGCCCTTTAGAATCTTTTCATTAACCTAGGATATATTTAGGTACAATGTGATAGATTTACTATTAAAGGTTTTAACACTGTAGATTAGTGTTAAATGTTTGTAAATTTATTTTAATTACATTTAAATTTAACACGAGAACCAGTGTGGTGTAGCAACTGAGGTGTTGTTAGGAGCGGGGAGACCCCAGTTCTAGTCCACCTTCAGTCACAGAGGCTCCCTGAGTGACTTTGGGTCAGTCGATCTCTTGCAGCTCAATTTATCTTGCAGGATGTTTGTGGTGGGCAAAACCAGGAGGATGGGACACCGTTTGCCACTGCGAGTTCCTTTACAAAAAGTGGGACATTGATATAATATAATATAATGAATGAATAAATAAATGATGAGTCACAGTTTGGAGAGGGCAATCTTTGGTTTTATGAAAGCTAGATTTTCTCTGCCAGGTTCTAGCTCTGGGTCAGAAGTCTACGTTCTCCACCTGTAGGCAGCAGAAGCTTCTGACACTTCCCACTGCTGGTCTCCCCGATATCTGCCCTGTATGAACATACAGATGTCGTTGCCATGAAAGATTTCCTTGAAGGGCTCTTCTTTCTGTGGAATCCACAGTCCCCTCCTATTCTTTAGATCTGACCTGTCGCACAGGACAATATCAAATCACAGTATAAGGTAACAGATTTCTGTGTGTGACAAAGTCTCTTTTCTCACTGCAGAACAGCCAGTCTGCCACTTTGGTATGGCAAAAAAAAGTCCTTTTCTTCTCATTTCTGTCCACCTCCCCCAAGCTTCTGGAAATAGTGGTTCTTGTCTTCCAGTTCTCTGCTTTGTAATACCTCTCACTGTTTGCCACTAATGTGAAGTAAGGATAATTTTTCTGACACAATAGAGTAAGCGTTTGAAAAATGTATTCTGTAGAAATGTAAAACGAATGGAAATATACACAAGGGGAATTCACTGGGAAGTTATTATTTCTAATGGCAATTGACAGTTGTCTACTACAGACAGAGGCACTGTTGAATCTCCATTTCAGAGGAGCACTGAAATGGCAACTAAAAGAGAGAAAGAATGAAAGGTCTCATTGATACAAAAGGAAGGGTTATCGAAACTGGTTGTGCCTTAAAATCGGAGGATGTAAGGCAAAATGGTGGGTGAATGGCTTGTTATGTGCCTGGAAGTTGGGCACAGTATGGATTAGAGGAGCTGTGGCATTTTTTTCCAGCAGTTTTGCTGCTATACATCCCTTCTATTATATCGAATTACTATTGCAGGAAAATCTGTCTTCCAATTTCCTATAACTTTTCTTCCCCAGTGAAAATGGCTTCTGTTTTTCTGCCTCTTTCTCCAGATGCTTTAGATTTTTGTTTTAGGGGAGGGTTGTCTTCGAAATCTCTTGATTATTGTGAAATGGCAGCAAGTGGTACCCATGCTTCTTCTGCTATATATCTCTTCATTATTTTACACCCCCCCAGAGGTGTTCACAGGACCCAGGCTTCAGTCAAAATTATGAAAGAGGCATTGTGCCATCAGGCCATAACCCCCACCCCTTTTGTAGGTTTATGTGATGTCTTGATGTACAAAATGTATACAGAAAGGGTGGATCTCCCCTTGCACTGGTGTAACTCTGCTTCCTAGCCTCAATAGCTTGACATTTCCTGATCTGAAAAAACAAATAGTTGTTCAATGAAAGAGGACATGCGCACATACCCCTCTGCCACCATAAAGCAAAGCTGGATGTACAAAACTTACATTCCAACCATATTTTTTTGTCCATACATTCCAAAATATTTTTCTGCTTTTAAAAAAGAAAAATGAACCCAATTTCTTTTTCATCAAATTATATGAGAATGCCACCTTTCCAATGCAGGTTTTTGACACAGCATTATGCTAAAATACTGAGTAATTCTTAGATCTTTGTCTGCAGAAGTTATGCAAAATGGCTCATTCTGGTCTAGGCAATATATGGTTGGATCCACTACAGCTATTTAGAAACCCCAGTTATTATTTTCAAAAATGATCAGATGTTGGCAAACAGTGTGAGACTGGTACAGAACTTAGCTCTATTTACAAAGAGAGCAGTTTAAGTTGTAGTGTAAATCAAGAATGGTATCAGGGGTCTTTTGATGGGTTTGCTGTAGTATGTTAATGTGAAATGGAGAATGCAAGAGAAACCCAAGGAAAATGTGGTATAATGTGGCCTGTACAAATAAAACTTGTGACCTATGCTTAAACAGAAATTGCTAAATAGGGTTAAATCAAGATTAAGGATTAATTTGAATCTGCATTTTACAGTCTGTTGCTTCGATCCTAAGCTATAACGGCTACAGCTTTTAGAGAAGAAAAGACAGGATCTTGCACACCTACAGTATGTATTTTCCTGGAGCACAACTTGTGAAAAATTGTATCAACAGAAGCCCACCCAACCAGCATCAGATACAGTACATCCAACATGAAAGACTTAGAGAGCCATTAATTGCCTGAGTATTGATTATTTTGGTACTTGCCAACTCCTCCAATCAATGTAACCTCCAGTTACAACCCTAGCTTTATATCTTATTGTCGTCCTTGAGTATGACTGCTCTGAAAAATGTGAACCATTTCAGAATGACATTGAAGCATCTTGGGAAATGCATGAGACGTAGGAATGTGATATAGAGGAATTCCAAAGAGCATGCTCTATTAGAGGTACAAGGTTTTTTTCCCCTCCTCCTTCTTCTTTAAAGCCATCTCCTATGAAAGCCTAGCATCCATGGATACAAAGAATTTCAATATAAAAAAGATAGGGCTCCTTCTTCAAATGTTTGTTCTTTACTGGCTTCCAAAGAAGAGTTTTTCATATTTTCAGTTGTGGATTGTACATTGTTATTGTCCATCCACAGAATGCAATATGAAATTTTACAAGTAAGTAAAAGTAAGTAAAAGGTTCTTATCAAGTGATAAGCAGCTATTACTGGTAAGAGGAATATTACATACTTTCTAGAAAATATGGGAAATGCCAGAAAATAAGAGTGTAGCATATCAAACCAAAGACCTATTTAAGTCAGTGTCCTTTCCCCATAGGGAGAGCCTGCTGCTGCTATTGTTTCCCAGAACTGGCCTCTTAATATGTCTTTGCCAGAAAAAGGCATTTTCAGGCTTAGGAAGTCACATCTAGTCACCATGAGCAGCACCTGTTGACATCCTTGTCATCCAAAAATTTGTCTGATCATTTAAAACTGTGCAGGTAAACTTTGGACATCTAGAAGATTGGTATGTGGTGGGGGTGGTGGGATTTATACTATTTCTTTCTTATGGGTACGGGTTGCCAGTGATGTTCCTATACCTTACAAGCTTTTAAGGTGGCAGCCATCAGAACATCTTGGGACATATGTTTAATTGTAATATTGTGATCCATATTTCTTAAAATCTTGTACATATCCTTCAATCTGATTCTTTGGCCCAGGGCAGTAGCAAACAGATATTAAAGCTGAGTAGTAAGAATGACTACATTGGTGCACTAAGATTTTCTTACATTGCATCAATAGGTAGCTCATAGCGTTAGGAGAGGAGAATTATCAGAAGTGACATTATCCCAATATGCTAATTGCTATTCAAATATAAAATAGATAAACAGACCATTTTAATATGAATAAGACTAAAGTAGGCTTAAGAGTTTGTTTCAGGCACAGCCCAAGAACAATGATGAAACAGTCCCGTTGGGTACAGCTCCTTTATTTGCTTACACCTTACAGACAGAATCTTGCCAAATTAAATCTATACTACAGCAACTAGTGGATATACCCTGGGAGATTCTAGGGAGTGGCGATCCTGAAATTCTCATTCTTCTCATGCTCCCCCTGCGGACTGTGTTGCCTCTTTTCTCCTTTCCCCTCCTGAAATGCACCCCCTCCTTCCTGATAGCCTTGATCTCCCACATCACTCTCCTCTTCGTAGATACATTCCCTCACAGTATGTGAACAAGCAGTGAACCTGACAGCATAGAGTGACAACACTTTGTACAGATGGAATAGCCATCTCACCTGGCTTGTACCCTGTGGTACGTGGTGGGTTTGATTTCTTTGGCAAAAGGAGCTTGAACATCTATCTCTAAATTAGTGGTCCTGGATTTCTTCTATGAACAGTAGCTGCAGGAAGATCTTAAGACAAGCAGAATCTATAGATCAATGCTTAGGATTTTTATATGTGATGTTACATTGCTGTGATGGTGCTATTGCTGGCACGCACCTGGGAATAAATATTTAGAATAGATATTATCTACTCAAGATAAAATATACTTTTCCTAAGACTTAGAAAAATAGATTTAAATTAAATAAAAGTTTGGACTGAGTAACTTACAGAGAAATCCTATGCCTGCTTAGAACACTGATAGCCTGAAATTTCTAAAGGGTGCAGGTAGGAACGAATAGCAATTCTATGTCTTTGATTTTTGTTTAATTTTCTTCTGTTGTACCTCCTCTTAGCTAATTTAAATATTATTGGTGTTTAGGAGTATAGCAGAAAGTTTGGGAACATGGAGCCTCAGCCATATCATCCTTCACACATTCTCTTTGTGATTTTCAAAGGTCAGGATTTCATTGTAAAAAGCCATCCATAAAGCTAGGAGGAAACCTACATTAAGTTTGTTTTCCCAGGCTTAGTGTTCTGTTTCTGACCTTGGAAGAGGAACATCTTGGAAGAAGAACATCTAATCCGCCTCCATGATATCATCCTAGACCCAGTAATATTACCAGCTAACAACTGCAAATCCAAGACAGCATATTAAACTTTCCAGTAGTCTGTCAACTCCTTTCTTAAGTCAACTGAAATTTCATAATAATTGTAAACTTTTGAGTTCTTTAGAATTCTTCCTTAGATTAAATAGTTGCTGTTGTTTTTAAGCAGGTAGTAGTGGAAAAGGACAAGAAAATTAGCTGATGTTGAAGCTATATCTTCAGTCTTAGATGGGACATGAGAAAGATTCCAGGAATGCAAATATGGTATTACCTGCTGCATGGTGAGTGTCAGAGAGCTTTCTGGGAAGAAAAATCTGAAGTAACCCATTTCCAAAAATATTAATTACAAATCATTAGAACTTCCACTGTATTTGTGTCTCTGCAAATGCAAATTTTTGTCTATGCAAAATTCACAGATCCCTTGGAACCTGTAGCAAAGTTAATAAGGCAACTGGAGAAAATGTGGGCTGTTTGCTATGTGAAAGAAAGGTCACCTTCAAGTAGCAGAAATCCAGCGGAAATTATGTACAGTATTTCTTTGTTCCCCATCACCACTAGTGAAATACACCTGAAATGGCTACAAGAAGCTCTGATATCTCTTATGAAAAGTACTCTCTGCGTATGCTCTACATATCTGAACAGCGCAGTGAGTTAAAGACCTATCACAAGGGCAACTGAAAAAAAGATTCTGTGTTTTGCTCATGGCATGTAATTTGCCCTCTTAGATTTTGGAATTGAAAAGAAATCAATCAGTGGCCTTATTGTTTCTAGGGCATTCTCATAAACAATAGTTAAACAAGTGAACCATCAAATATCAGTGGAAGGTCACATAATTCTTCATTCTGACCCTTTTGCCTGATTAAAAACAGTCACTAATTGTGAGTGAAAAGGGTACAATCTAGAATATTAGCAAAGTGTGGCTGATTGATGCATCCTGACAATGTTTAACTCAATATATAATTCATGGACCCATGATTCCTGTATCTTCATTGCATAAAAAACAAAACAACAGCCTTGACTAAGAAGGTCTTCTTAATCTTCAAATAAATGAATTAAACATCCTGCAAGCATTTTGCAAAAACAAAATTACCAACTTATCTTGAGGAACAAAATGATGTATTTAAATCATTATGTTCCTGTTGTATACATAAGTATTAAAATTCGTCTCTGGGATTTGAAAGTGGATTTAAAAATGACAGACTACAAAAATGATATGGAAAACGATGCTGCATAGGATATACAAATGAAACTGGCTGATGTCTTAATAATTAAAAGGGATATACAAATAACAAATAAAAAAAGAATCCTGGATAACTTTCCCATATTGGATTTGCAAAAGAGATTTGTTAAAGTTTTGAAGAATTTTGTGAGAAGAGGCAAAAGAAAAAGAAAAGAAATCAAGTTTTAGGACATTATTTGAAGGGATTAAAGATCAAGATTGTTAAGAGTAAAAGGAAGGAATATAAAGTTGGTTTATTTGACAAGGTTAAAATAGATATGTTGTTATCTCTGACTAAGAAGGTCTTCTTAATCTTCAAATAAATGAATTAAACATCCTGCAAGCATTTCACAAAAACAAAATTACCAGCTTATCTTGAGGAACAAAATGATATATTTAAATCATTATGTTCCTGTTGTATATCTAAATATTAAAATTCATCTCTGGGAAATGTCTGCAGAAAGTGAATACTATCTCCATAATAGTTATAATTTTTCACAGTAATATGTGCACCAGAGGGTGCTATGTTGTGAATCTATATGGGATTATTAGTAGTTCTAAAATGCTTTTTAGAAGTTGATTTTTAAAAGAGAGAGAGAGCGACAGAGAAAGAATGGCTAACTGTAGATGTTGGCCTTCATATAAAAAGGAAACAACACAATTTTCATGCTGCAGGGTTTTTTCCCCCTTTAAATGAAATATGTGTTGTGGTGTTTTCATCAACTGTCTAAATAAAGGTTTAGTGAGCCACTGAGGGAAATAGAAAATATTTTAAGAGTTGCAGAGCTGAAGTTTAAGAAGCTTTCCTTAGGTTTGTAATTTAAACATTACCCATCTGCTATTTCCTTCTCAGTTTGCTTTTACAGCAAATCTGAGATTTCTTTTTTAAAATGTACTGATTGGTCCAAAATGTCTACAGAGATGGATAGAAACTTACTTTACCGAGCTTTTTCTTTCTAGTCAAAACTGAAATGGTGGGTTCCTCCTTCTCTTAATCCTAGAGATAGAGATAGAGATTATAGATAGATGATAGATAGACAGACAGACAGACAGAATTTTTGAGATAGAATGGCCACAGTTGGTCCTTTCTAGCTGAGAGCTAAATTAACAGCTAGTATTGTAACTTAGAAATGAAAACAATGAGCAGGATCACAAACAAATAAACTGGTCTAATATGTTTGAATCTGATTTTCCTCCACTTTTAATTGTAGAGAAAGACTTCTGCCTTTGGGATATTTATTTATTTCCATTATTTCATATTGACTTTGGGCAGTATACAACCATCATTACAGCAAAACATCTTAAAATAATCTCTATATCTTGAAACTGCTTCTAGATCCAGTTAACACATGTAATATTTTTTTTATCTTCTCCATATAAATCTGTATGTATTCACAGATGTTGCATGGTAAACATTAGTTGAGACCAAACTTCATACTCCTGATTTTGAAATTATAATGAATAAAATCTCCCTTGAGTTGAGCATGATTACCTGTGACTGCATGGACATATTCTTCTTGTTGTTGGCAACAATACAGAAATGGCTGGCTTTACCTTCCTCCAGATGTTTTTTCAATATCCCAAACTAATCCACAGATTTTCTGCTGGTCTCTAGTACCAAGCTAACAATCTTGTTTAGCTGTTTGAGACCAACCTAGTTTGGCTAGATGCTGCTGCCTACTAAGGACTTTGACTGCCCTTGAAGACTATTCAGAAGCTATATCTGTTCCAGAATGCAGCATCTTAGATAGTGACACTATGGTTAACTTGCCCATGTGACATTTCTACTCTGAGTGCAGATTTGCTTAGCAGTTGACTTCTGAGTGTTGGTTGAATGCTGGTTGTCATTTTTAAAACTTCAAATGGCTCAAGCCCTGGGAATCTGCCAGATCACTTTTTCCAGTGGTGTCAGCTCACCCAATAAGCCCTGGAAGGGAAGGCTCACTCCAGATCCCTCTCTTAGAGAATATATTCATCAAAGACCACAGGGGTGGCTACTGCTACCCCCCCCCCCTCCTTCTCTGCAATAGTATTCCCCTGGTGATCAGATTGGCCCCAGCTCCTGTTAAGATTTCAGAAAATCATTAAAACTGGGCTCTTCCAAAGGGCCTTTGGTGGCTCATAAGAGTTTGATCCTTCCTGTAGTAGCAGTATTTATGTCACAGCATTGCTTTGATTGTTCCTTGGTGCTACATTATGTGATGTGATATTGTTAACTGGCACCACATTTTTAAATTTTTGTTACTGTATATGGAAATGTAAACAACTCAGAGCTGTTTAAATTGAAGCACATATTAGACTTGGTAAATAAAAAATAAATAACTACAATTCCTGTTTGGTGTCATTTTTTTTCCAAGCAAAATATTCTTGCAGCATTAGGAAGACACTGAACGTAATTGACATCTAGAGGAATCTTATCATTTCCTTCAAGGGCATAAGGATTATACCTTGCTTTTCTGTTTGTGTTTGCTTCAGCCTTGGGCAACTGGACTCATAACATACCAATTCTATTGTCCAGGGAGTTACAATTCCATATGACCATGTAAACAACACCACTGAAAAAGATCAGTGATGGAGGATCAGCATTTAGAGCAATCCTCAAATGGACAAAACTGGCAAAGCAACTTGAAAATAGATCTAATATCATGTTATGGACATTTCATAAAATGTAAACAGAAACTGTCTGAATGAATCTCCTTTGCAATTCCAACCAGGCAAAGAAGTTTAAGTATATTCACAATTTCACTCCCATGACTGCTATAATGGGGTTGTGGGAATGCACTTAACATTTCTAACCTATGCATAAATTCTCCCAAAGCTGAGTGGAAATATCTACAACTATAAATGGGTTTACAAGAACAATTTATTGTATAAAGATTAAGTACTACGTAACTTCGTCAATTGTAGAATAGGGCTACTAATTATTTCCAAATATTTTTGAGCTGAACAGCTGTGCCCTGGATGGCTAATTGAGAGATGTTTTATGGAGTAAAAGACGAACCCACATATTTAGGTCTTCTCTGGATTTTAAATGTGCAACAGGATATATGATGAGTTATTAGAAATATCAGAAAAAACAGAAATGAAGTATTTATCTTCTCTATTTTCTGGACTGGGTATATGTGTGTATTCTAACAGATACACTAATATCATTTTGCTTTTTTTTTTAAAATGGGCCATTATGTATCATGATCCTCCTTTCCCTGTCCCCCTGAGGCCTTATGCTCTAGGAGTTGAAATCCAGGTGAATCAGGCTTACCGAGAACTGAAACAGCTTTATCCACCTAAATTCTCTTCTTTGATCCTCAGACATGCTGGGCATGGTTTATGAGAAATGAAGTAAGGTTTCAGCATGGAGTTAGACAGCTCTAAAAATGATTAAAGGATCTGATAACAGCACAGGTACAACAGAATTCAGAAAAGCTTGTTCAGATACAGCAGTAACTGCTTTTTCTTCTTCAATAACTGTCCAAATATTGACTCAGTGCTTTGCTATTTGCATCTTGGGACCAAAGGGAAGATTCAGGGAACATTGTGTGGACAAATTTCTCTGTAAAAGGATATGCATTCCCATCCTACCCCACCCAGGCATTTCTCCTCCTCCTCCTCCCCCTCCATCATCATCATCATCATCATCATCATCATCATCATCGTCATCATCATCATCACCACCACCACATCATCATGATTATCCTAATATTTTGGCAGAGATCAGCTAGTTATTTTGTACCTCTTCCATATTTTTCATAGCCTAATTTGTGTTTCTTCCTCTCCTTCTGATATTGATCTAGCATCTTGCAGCTCGGCTTCCAAGTGGCTCTGTATTAACTATTCAGAAACTCCTCACAATAGTAAATATTCAACTCTCAGATGGGGAAGAGTATAGGCATTCTTTTGCTTCTGTGATCTCTCTTGATTTTTGAGAAATGCTCTGATACTGATACATTATCTCTCATTTCCTTTACTGGTCAGGTTGACCTGTGATATGTTATTGCCTGAAGCAGGGTATCAAATGTTCATCCACCCATTCCCATGTTAAGTATAGTATCCAAGGCTTGTTTAATTATTTGGCACTTAGATGACCATGAGCCCCTTCCCTGGCAATACACACATGATACAGTAATGTAACTAACAATTTGCTGTGTTTTTCATAATGCCCACAAATCAGCTCCCTGAGGTCATTGCCTCATTCTACCTAAGAGTAGAGTAGGTCCTTCATAATGGTCATATTCAGTCATGAACTAACTAAAGCAAGCTTCTGGCTTGGATCTCCTCTTCTTTTCTCTTTTGTAGTCTCTAAGAGATCAGAAGCACCCACTTTTCCTTTTAAATCACACAAGTCCCCATTATTCCAACTTTATTCTTCCCAGGTACAATGAAAATACATTATAGTTCCCCGCATTCTAATTTTAAAGAAAGTATTGCCTATTCAGGCATTCGGAATATAGGAATGCTCAATCCATATTACTCCAGGTAATCTCTTTCCCATCCTGCCAACATAACTGAAATTATGTTACCTTGTTCAAGTTATTGTGAACTACTGTGCATGTAGTAGCACTATAGGGCAAAAGGTTTGATGTGTGCGGTTGTAGTACTAGCTTTCACATGAAATCCTGCAGAATCAGGGTATTTGCTTGAGTGATAATGATGATCATCATTAATAATTATGACCTTCCTCCCAAATTGTTGCCACTTGAAGTTGGTGACAATAACAATTTTATAATATTTTATTAAAACAGTTAACACTGCTACTCTAACCTCATGAGACTGTAGATCTGAAATCTGGGTCTCACCATTCAAAAGAAAGCATTTTCTCACATCATTTCAGTGTTTTTTATAGTCTGAAATAAATGTATTGCTTGTCGCAAG